>NW_018164666.1:3841396-3845532 GCF_001263595.1 Phalaenopsis equestris
TATATATATATATATATATATATATTCCTTGCATAATATGTGCAGGGGAATTTTCATCCACTTTGTTACTCTTGTCACATATTTTTGACCATTGGAGAACTTATGCTCATAGCATTTGTCAATTCAATAAGATTTTTTTTTCTAAATATTGACTTTACAATATAATCTTACTTGTTTTAAACTTTAAAAAAATTGTGGCTCTTATCCCTCCAAAAGATTTTCTCCTTCTGCAATGTTGATCCTCTTGCTTATTATAATAGATTTCAGTATCTTTTCATTAAGATTCAAGCCTTACTTTTGAATTATTATATCACATATAGTTCTATCTTTTAATCCTCCAACAAACAATATCAAACAAGCACGATTTCATATTTTTTAACAACTCACAATTGGTTCATAAATGTTGATAATGGCAAGTGGTGCTTTAAAAACTATTATAATTTTTTTTTTCTTATCACCTATGTAACATATGTAGTCCACAAATTATTAGTACGATTTATCTTTTTATTTTATAAGCAAAAGTCTGTGATTTTATTATGAAGCAATACAAATAAACACCATAAGATTAGTGAGTGGAGGAGAAGAAAGGGTCGTCAGTCTCTGTTCATCCTCCGCTTGATTTATTTTTAAATTTAAGCTAGCTCCCATGCCCTCATTAAAAGAAATTGCATCTGTATAGATTTCCAACCACTAAATCAGTTGTAAATGTGCAATTACTCATAACATAAAAATTAATGGATGTAGTTTCTCACCGTTACTTCACGGGTTTGAATCGTGCATAATACTATTTCAACTCACGTTCCCCAAAAAAAGGGTCAACAAAATACACACTATAGTTGTACTCTTGTAATGAGTGATGAAATAAAGATTTAATATTGATAATAATATGTGTAATCGCTATCAAAATCACATCATATAACATATTTTTCTAGCTTAAATTTATAGTGAAGATAATTTTGGCACAAATGTGACATGAGTATTACCTATCATGTATGAAAATGAGAACTAGAAAAGTTGACAAGCTCCTCATCCTTGATGCAAGGCATGAACGGCATCCCTCCTGCCTGGCCAACATCATTAATTAATGAACATAAATTAGTCAAATATAGGTTTGCATGGACTATGTGGCACAACGAGGTTACGTTGTAACCACTCAATTACATCATACACCTATGTCGACATTATAAAAGCAATGAAACTTATACAATCATCAACTTTAAACAAATCTCATGATATGGAAAGAAAAAACAAATTTCAAATCCAATGATCCTAGACCATTTGTATGATGGACATTTCAATGGAGCACGTGGAAGTGCATGATGATCCCTACTTTAAGCTTTAGGGTTCAAAAAATAATTTTTTCTAGGCTGACAATTTCCCGAAGGTTTGACTTTATATGAGAATGTAAGATGAGTAGCAATAAAATAGTAATTAATAATTTAGACAATTATTTGGATGAAAAAAAATGAGATTTCACTTGATGAGATGAGATATCTGGTGAGATATGATCAAAAGAATTTATCTTAATTTATGTACAATATTTTCTTTAAGTTCAAGTGAAGTTAAGTTAAATAGGGAATCTAAATGATCAGGCGTCAAAGTGATTAGACTTTCTGAAGTTAATTATACTTGAGGATACATCCAAAAGACGCTTTTGATTACTCAAGTTTAATTTGTATTTTAGTTTGGTTGAGTTAACATTACGAAGAAGAATGACACAAAGAATGTTATCATAAAATAAGAAACTATATTTCAAAGCCAACTAGTCCCTATGACAAAAATGTAGCAACATAATTTAGTGAGACAATTGTCCCTCTACATGAAATATCTATGCAATAACAATTACTATATGACCAAAAAGACTCGAAATAGAAGTACGACAAGCCCAAATGATGATGGGTAAGAATTAAGAAAAATTAAAATGTAATAGAAAGAAACATACTTATGATTTTTGTGGATCCATCATCCTAAGTTGTCAAGCTAAGATCACTTAGTCATGGATATTACAGACTCTATTTGGCCTTGAGATGCCCTATCAAAAAATACAAATTACATCATCTAGAGCTAGCCTTGTGTTTTCAAATCAAGAAAAAAACTATTAAGACTTTTAGACAGATGAACTTAAAAAATAAAAATACAGGAAAAAAGTTATATTCTCTAGAAATACAAGGACCGTTAATGAAATGAGAGAAAAGAAAGAGCACAACTAGGCACAACCAGAACTACTCAGTTAGTCAAAAATACCATTACCTAGAAGTTAGGATGCTTAGGCATATCAATTAAAACTATGTTTATATATAAAAAAAAAAAAGTTGTAAAATATACCATGTAAGCTAACTTGTCTTTTAAAAAGGGGCACCTCTATATGCAAGTAGGCCTAGCCATGCTATAAATATGCATTAGTGCTTGGGAGTTTTAATCATTGTCAAACTCTACATTGTAGCTAATTTAAGAGACACAAGGTGTACAATTTTATATTTAAAAGTGACTATTAAAAGCCTTAAATTTTAAGGAAATCTTTTTGTAAGTTAAGTTTATGTTGATTATCAATTTACAGAAGTTTGTTGGAAAAAAAAATTATGTGAAGAGACTATTATAATTAAATGATTTCTAAGAAAAATTGTACAAAATAATGACCAAAAGAAAAATAAACATAAATAAATAAATAAATAAACATCACAGATCTATGTAGTTGGGTAAGTAACTTTTGAACATATATATTGAGAACATATATATTGAAAAAAAAAAAAAGATGAGATATGTTTGAATACAACTCGAATTTTTAAATCAATTCAAAAAAGTGTTGTCATGGAATTCTTAAATCAATTAAAAAATGAGTTGTTTATAAGCATAAATGATCTCCCCACTCCTATTTCGTTTTCATGGAATTCATCATGTATATTTTGTACCAGAATACTATTGAATTATCCCGGAAGCTCTAGATATAATATGCTACAAGAAGTATTCTTAGATCCAAATATGAGAATATATTTGATTGAGAATTTGTTTGTACCTTATTTTATTTATATAATTTGTATAATTAAAAGGATGACTTGAGAAAATCAGTGTTAAATAGGTCATTTTAATATAATAAAAATTTAAGAAAAAAAAAATATATATATCATAAATAACTATGTGAGAAAGAAAATTAAACTAAAATTTTTAATGATATAACATATGACTCATAAAAAAGGGCGAGTAATGGTTGTATCTCTAGCACACGCAAGAAGAATATCTCTATCATAGGGCAAAAAAAAAATGTCAAATTAGCTATGCTTTAAACAAGCAATACACAGATTCTAACTAAACACATAAAGCCAGAAGTAGTGTTGCAAATGATTTTCTAATAAATGACAACCTAATTGTAACATATATGTATGCTAAATGGTTGCGGTGAGCTACCAAATCAGCTCATCATAGGAAACTTATCAAATTAAAGCTAATCACTTTAATAATAGATTGCTTAAAAATTAATTTTGAAAATGTATTGACATGTTTGAAAGAGAATTACAAAAGATAAATATGTATCCAAATTTCAATGGATGTTAACTAAAAAGTTTTCAATATTTAGCCTTACATACGACCTAAATACTCAAATTATTTGTAAAAAAATTAATTAAATTGCTATACCCTAATTTATGTGGATGCCTAAACAATCATATGTGCCTTATTTGTGATAAGCTTATTTGATTTCTAGATAAACCATCATCAAATAATGGTAATTAACTTATCATTAATAAGTTAAGTTTTAAAACTAAATGTTTTGTTTCCAATTAATTTGTTCTAGCTTATATAAGTTAGAACAAATTTATATATTGTTGACCTCACTTTTGGTTGAGGTCTAGAAAACCTTTTTAGTAGCCTAGGTCTAGCCATAAGACTTTCCTATTGACTAGTCTTAGAAAATTAGAAAAGGTACCCCCACCATTAGAAATTCAAAAAAACTTTTCTTTTTACTCAACTTGAAATTCCACATAATGATCTTAACCTCTAGCATTTAGCAGATAAGATCATTATAAGAGAATTCAAGAAGAGTCCCTATAGGATTACTTGGCTTTAGGATTGACCCTGGGTGTTGACTTAGAACTAGGGTACACCATATCTTCACAATAAATTAATCCATGGTTCATTTAGAA
>NW_018164666.1:3852128-3964243 GCF_001263595.1 Phalaenopsis equestris
TGATTTCTCCTAAATTGAAGCCAAATAATAGGATAGCTTAGGAAGTCACCGAAGTTCTCCTTCGAATCTGTGACATCCTCTAGTATTTCCTCATTTGGACTCCAAAATAAAATGTTCCAAATTTGAACCAATCCCCCTTCACACTTCTTAGTCTGATATCTTTGAGATGTCCTTACCATTTGAATTCCTTGAAGATAATTTTTCCTTGATTTCTATCGAGAGTATTCTTAGGTAACTTCAGTTATCTAAGATGTAATTAACTATAGGGGCTTGCCCCTATAGGAAGCTTTTCCCGAACCCAACACAATATAAACCCTATTTAATTCCTTATATTAAATAGGGGAATTTGTCGGCCAATATATTGGTTCCACAGATCAAACGAATGTCATGACTTTCTCTAGTTTATTTGATCGAGTCTCACTCTCAATTCTTGCGTTCATCCTTCGGGATAGATACATGATTTGAGATAAAGTGCTCTTCCATTTAAACTATGAAAATTATGGGGTAAGTTTGACTTCATCTTTTTCAAAACTAAATTTTTTTAACGTCCTTCCGAAGCGGGCAACGGGATTTCAATTCCAATGACCGACAGCTTCTTACGGACAAACTCCACACCAAAAATATTGCAGACATATATTAATAAGTTAAGTCTTAAATGACATAAAAGAGATGCATGTTATCTTATAGAAAAGTTATTGTGATTAGTCTACACTATGCTAAATATAATTTAGTCTTGAATTTCTAAAAAAAGAAAAACCGTTTAGAATGTAACTCAAGTAAAAATTCAAAGTTAAATGAAGAAATTCAACTTTTTAAAATTGAATGTAAATGTAATAATAATTGGATAATAATTATAATTTTTTTTTTAATTTATGAACTCATTGTTTAATTGAATTAATAAATTGCTTAGACACCTTACATCAACTAAAACTATATTCCAAAATCTTAACTGCATATTAAAAAATATTTAATATTTTTTTTATTATATTCAACTAAATGGCGACTCATAAAAAATATCAAATAAGATAAAAAATTACTGAAACTAATTAGGCATATTTAACAGTTAACTTTTGACTTTAGAAAGATCAAATCAAGCCTTAATTAATTAAGATGAAGAAAAAATGATTTTTTTTCAGAATTTTAAAAAATAATCATTTGAATAATGAAATTTTATAACAAAATGTGCGTAGAACTTATGTATATGAAATTGTAAACATATGCTTATGCATACAAAATGAGTATTTTCAAAATATTGATTCTTTTTAAAATTACTTGAAAATAGCACATAATTAGGAAAATATCAAATAAACTTGCAAAAATCAAAATAAATTATGATGTGCAAGAAAACAATTAAAATGATGTGTATAATGAAATTCATTTATGGACAAGGCTATTCAACCACAAAATTTAGGTTTCTAAATTACTAGATGAATGTACATATTGGTATTAAATACTAATATATTAGAATAAATTATAATTAAATAAATTTTCAGTAATTAAAATTTATTTTAAATAATATATCATATAACTATAAATTGTTGAACAAGTTGCTTGTTAAACCATATTTATATTTAATCCATTTAATTTTCAAGTTCTTAAAAAAACTCAAATTTATTTATTTTCACAAATTCAAACAAATCTAATCGAGTATTAACCAAATCAAATCAGAGTAGCTCATCGAGGGCATTGGCTAGCTAATGTGTACATAACAGTGCCGCGCTCTATCGTTCTAAAATTCAAACGAAGTAGCTTTTCCTCTTTAAAAGACTTCTGTTGGCCTGATTTTTTGTCTTCATTATTCTGCTGACGAAATTTGAGTCTCAGAAACGCGTGAAAGAGGAAGAAGAAGGAAGCTGATGTTGGCGTTGCTTTTCGTCAAATTTGATGGCCGGCTTTATGACTTCAGAGTTCAGACTCAAAAAACGGGAGAGATGTAACAGACAGCAATTACTTTTCCTATTGAAGGAAGACAAAATTATTTCCTTCATTTTATGAGTCAATATGCTTCTGTTATTTCATACCAAATGTTTGTTGTGAGAATACTTTCCATTTTGTCGCATTGCTTCTTTATTGTTAAGTTGTTTTTTTATTTCTTTTTTCTTAAGAAGTATCAGTATTCTTGTTTTGTAGTTTTGCTGGTTATTTACATCGAACTTTGGTGGATTTAATTTGTATGTTAGAATGGGATTATGTTTTACGAAAAATTATTACATGTGGATATCAGTATGTATGGATAACAGTGGATGCGGAGAACACGTCACCACATTTTCACGTGTATGTGACAGCAGACTCTCTGCCATTCACCGTTATTTATACATGATTCATACATAAAAACTTTTTCTATTCTATATGATAAAAAATTTTTAAAAAAAAAGTTGAATAATTTTTTTTCTATGAATCAAGCTTGAATTAAGATAACTGATCAATGCAAAACCTCGTAGTAATTATTAGTGTATGTTAAATTAACTTAGACTTATTGGAGTCAAGTTTTGAGCTCGACAATTTTAGTGTATAGTGATTCATTTGTGATTTGATTCGACTCAAAACCATTGTATGTTTACATATACTTGATGTGTGTCCTATGAAATAATAATTGCTTCATTGTTTGATATTTTGTTGCTCGTGTAAATTTAATTGGATATGCAAACTAAAGTTAATTTTCTGATAAGATTGAGTTGAGCGAAATACACTAAGTTAGAGTTCAAGTTAGGACAAAACACAATTGAACTTGACTCATTATCAACCTTAAATCAGTCTACAATGATGTCTACCAAATCTTAAATTAGGGTTGTTGACGATACGATTTTGAGACAAGTTGGGGTCGGCTCGAAATCAGCTCGAATGGATTGAGTGCGGCTCAGAAATGTCTCGTGACTCGTTATATATTCAATATCGAGCTAGCTCGGCTCAGAATAAAATCAAGCTTGATCAAGATCGAAATCTAAACGAGCTTGCTCCTATTAAGTTACTTAGATCCATTCCAGCTCAAAATCAGCTTGATTCGGCTCGAAATCAAAATGAGCTTGCTCAAATTGAGTTGCTTTGAATCCATTCCAGCTCCAAATTGGCGCGTGGCTGGTTACATTTGATTTTATTCAGTATTATTTGTATAATATTTATAAATAAAAAAAATAGTACTTCGAGCTGATTTGGAGGTTGTTCAAGATGATCTATGTATGGCTCAAAATCAGTCTGAAAAAAAATTTGACCCAAAGTTTTTGGCTCATAACTCAGCCCGTTTATTCTGATTCTGATCCGATCTCAATCAAGGCCAAAATTTGAACGGTTTTTCGAGTAATGAATGCTCTCCGAGCTAAATTCCCCGACCTACTCGAGATTAGTTCCAACGTCTTATAATCTATCTTTAAAAACAGATTGATTTACCTATATTTCTAAAATAAAAGTAACCATATATACATTTTAATTATAAGATTTTGAATTTCATGAATGTCCTTTCAGTTTTAATGCGAGTTTGATCATGAAATTCGCAAGTATCTGCTTTACTGAACTTCCTGAAAGTTGCAGAGATTATAAAAATTGTCATCTACTCGAGAACAATATTTTGTGCAAAATGCCAATTTTATTTCAATCAATCAAAACTAATTTAACTAACAAAAAAATTTTGGCTTCAGAGATTATTTTAGGGTCAAAATAATCAACTTATTAAGATAATTTCAAAGTCCTGAAAAAAAGGTATTAAGATTTAAGGGAACATGGAACCAACCCTCTGAAAAGCTCTCCATATAAGCATCATGGATTTCAAATAATCTTCATTGACATCTATTTTATGAGTCGTTTGTACTAAATTATTGCATATGAGGAGATGACATTTCAGTGCACAGATAATAGCTAACTTCAACACTTTTGAAAACCCCAAACTAAATCAATAAATCTTCATAAATATATTCACATCAATTTCATTCAGAGAATTGATCCGTTATCACAAAATTTTTATCATCAGGCGGGAATCTCAATGCATTTTGAGCAATAAAAGTTCCAAATTCAACTTCAAGATCATGTGAGGCCCAATTTCAACAAGTTTAAAGTCAAACTTAGTGTCTTCACATGACGAACTAAATGATGTTAAAAGTGATACAATCCAAGACAAAATAAGCACATATCAAACACTTGAAATATTATTAATGATTTTGGTACATTAATTGAAAGACTAAAAAGTATCTAAATTTGGTCTATTTATAGTCAAATCAAGCTCAAGGAGAGGAATCAAATGAGTCCAAGATCATTTATAGCTAACGTTATTAAGGGACTTAAATCTTGAAAAAATTACATGTGAGTAAGAGAATCTTTGTAAATTGTATGATGAAATGCTTTGAAAAAAAAGGTAATTTTTTCAAAATGTTTCTCTTAAAAATTACAAGCAGGCCCCCCATTTTCACTAGAATGGGGGACGAGAAAAGAAGGGTGAGTTCACATTTAAAGTATTTCTCTTGAACATAAATGCATGTGAACTAACACTAGGTGTTATTGGCCAATACTAGCAATTATTGCATCCAACTATGATGGTTGTAGCCATCAAATATAGCCCATACAACCAACTACGGCAATCATAACAACCATCTATGTTTTTTGTAGCCAAGTGCTACTATTGTAGCCACCAACCACAGCTTCTACAGCCAAGTACAGTTTGTTCTAGCTACCAACTACAACTTTTTGCTGCAAACTATGATTGTCATAGCCACCAACTATATTTTTTGTAGCCAGATACTGTTATGTTAGCCACCAACTAGTGTTCTTGTAGCCAATTATGATTGGGATAATTAGTTATTGTACTTTCAACTTCCCTAATACAAGAGAAGAGTGAAACTATATACTTTCAATTTTCTAATGGACCACTTTTATTGGGTCATGCACCATGATTTTTTTCTCTTTTAAGAGTTTTCCATAGAAAAATATGATTTTTGTACTTCTTCTTATCTATGTGTGCTGGAAATTTATACTGAGCTACGGAATAAGATTTCTCCTTCATTAAAAAATTCTTAGTATGCAACAAAAATACTGATATTTTGCTTTATTTGAAATCACAATATCAAGTTCTATAAGCATTATATTGATCTTGTAATAAAAAATTTCACTACTAATAATTACCATTGAATCATTATTCACACTTGAAGGTCAAGGCCATGACCATTCAAATAGTTTAATTTATGGGTAGAAACATTTGGTCATCCTTTTATACAATGAGATCACAATGTTCACTATCAGTTGCTATTATGATTAAAAAACTTTTTAGCATAATTCCATAAAACGATAGAAATATCCCTTTAAATTTTTTATAAAATTCAAGAGGGGTTTTCTTATTTGGATCAAAGAAAGTCCTAGAATTTTAACCACCGCCTGAGATTATTTACACTCATTTCTAGCGATTCCACATCTATCTTAAACTGGATGCTTGTCACCTTTTGTTCATATAGTTCCCTTTTTTTCTAAAAGATGGAATTAACTTATATTTATTTATTTGTTAACATCAGATCGTGCAATTATTATTTTGAAAGATAGGACACTCGTTGTTTAGTTGCCCATTTTGTTAGAGTTGTACATTCTCAATCCCTCTTAAAAAGAGGGGTTGTTCGAGCTAACTCGCCCTACACTTTTTTTTTTATATAGCCCCTCCTTTCAGAAGGAGAGCTATCATGTGATAACTTCTTCATTTTCTTCAAGTCATGTGATTCCTTGTCCAATAAAAAATGAAAAGGCTTGCTTGTATCGATTCACTTGGATTCTTATCAAAGAGTCCTTCCTCTCCTTTCCAAGTGAGCAACTTCAAAGGTAAACTTGTTTACTATCTTTAAGTTATATAGGCCCTCTTTTAGGAAAGGCCTATTTTGTATTGATTGACATTCTTCACTCTAGTTAAGCCATTCTCTATCACTAGAAGAAAAATCATTTAACTAATATTAGTTAACTCAATGGTTTTCTTATATTTTTTTTTCTTTTTCCTCAACTCAGGCCATGTCTAGCTCTATAAAGTGAATTGCTTTGATTACCCTTCAGTCCCTCAATATTCCTATCATATCACCCACAGATCTCCTCATGATTGTTTTATCTTTGTCTATATAAAAAGGACCATTCTTATTTCATTTATCTATCTCTATGAGACTCCACTTCTAAAGAAAGATTATTAAGTAATGTCATCTCCACTTCTAAAGAAAGATCTACAAGAATGGTTTTCTATGCTACTTTACACATCATCATCATCAAATCATACCATCTCTATCTCTAGAAAGAGGATTATTAAAAACTTTTAGTACCATATCAACCCTCCTATGCACAACATCCTTGACATTAATATTGAGCCATTTTTACCTCCTGTTAGGAAATCGATTTGACTATATCCATGTTCCACCATAACTTTCTTGTGCTTCCATGCCCACTATGCATAGGTCCTGCCATCCCCAACTCTTGGTGGACATGGCCTAGCCATCCTTATTCTTTAGTGATTAGTTCTCTTAGCCTATGGATTTGTTTTCTCAAGATGATTGTAATTATGTTTCTAAACGATATTGTAATAGATGAGCTTCTAATATTTTTTTTTTCTTTTTAAATAGTGAACATTTTCTCTTAATTAATTCCATTTTGGATATATGCCAATCAATTGAATTACTCTAATCTATGTTTCTTCTCCCTACGTTTTGATTTTTGCTTTATGTTATCATAGAAAAATGACCATGATACTTCCAAACTTTTACTCCTAGACTCTCTAACATCCATGCACTCCCATGCATTGTGTTATCAAGTTTAAACTCAGTTGCATTAATCACGGAATAAAAATAGGAAATTTACATATGTAACATGCAATTCTTATGTATTTAAAAATCTCACACCTAAACTTTCATATTTACATACATATCAATTTAACGCTTTAAACCTATGCTGGAAAAGATATGTTTACTTTTAAGAAAGTGTTAATAATGTTATTTTTTATGTGATAATAAAATTTTAAGTGGTATTTGTGTAATTATAACAATTGAGGTGTGAGATATGCAAATACATTAAAAATTGTATGCTGTGTATGTAAACGCCCCTTATGGAAAGATATAAAAATTGTCTGTTATGCATCACTCCAAAAAAATAATAGCAAATTTCACACTAAAAAAAACAGTTCGGCAACATCTGAAGATACTCACAATCAAACCTCTTTGGGAGGTGAAAAGTTCTAGCAAGACTTTTTCCCTGAAGAAAGAGCCATAACTATAAATAACATAATACAATTAGCACAAACATAAGATTATAAAGTATTAGAATAATAAAAACATTTAACCATTCTTAATCTCATGTAATTTATCAAAAGGATGCAATATATAATGAGTTAAACCAAAAAGTAATTAATATTTTTTTCAAACCATCAATTAATAAACTAAATCCAAAGTTAACAAAAAAAATCATAATTAATTAAATATCAAAATAGCAGCTGACAAAACACATCTTATAAGATTAAAATAAAAATTAAAAAAAAATGAAAAAGACGATTGATGAGCTAACTCCCCACTAAAAGCTAAGGAGGTATGTTTCAACTCATGTATTCCCCATAGTTTATTCCTCCATTTCCTCTCTGTCCACAAAATATAAAAAAATCACGACCTTTTCTGTTAATCATCATTAACGCAAACTAATCATCTTTTTATTCTCTCTCCTCAATTTCTAATTTGTCTTTTTGTTTATTTTAATTTAATGTGCAAAAGGTACCCTCTAATCTCCGTCCGCAGCCCATGTAGTGCCCCGACACCACAACCTCTAAACCCTAACATTTACGCTTTAACGCGTTGCTGCCCGATTCCCTCTTTCGTCTCTCTCTCTCTCTTTCTATTTTTCTTAAGCTTCCTACACTCGATTAAAACAGATACAGAGAAAGAACAGATCAAAGCGTACAGCACAACTGAGAACAGCCCATGGAGGAGAGAGTTCACAGAAGAAAGAAAGAATGAGAGTACTTCAAATTTAAATACCCTTTCGAGATCTGCAGAAGGAGAGAGAAAGGCGTCTCCTTTGCCGGCGAGCTGAATAAAAAATCGAATCTTTGGGGCAGAAAGACATGAGAGCAGGACTGAGCACAATTCAGCAGACACTGACGCCGGAGGCCTCGGCGGTTCTCAATCAAGCGATTGCCGAAGCAGCCCGCAGGCGAAACGGGCAGACGACGCCTCTTCACGTCGCGTCTGCCCTACTGTCTTCCCCCTCCAGCCATCTCCGGCAAGCTTGCATCCGCTCCCATCCAAATCCCTCTTCTTCCCACCCCCTTCAGTGCCGTGCTCTCGAGCTCTGCTTCTCCGTCGCCCTCGACCGCCTCCCTTCTGCGTCTACCACAGCCACCCCGTCGCCGGATGACTCCCCGAGTTCCGCGCCACCTCCAATCTCTAACGCTCTCATGGCAGCTCTCAAACGCGCCCAAGCACACCAGCGACGAGGCTGTCCTGAATCCCAGCAGCAACCGCTCCTCGCCGTCAAGGTGGAGCTCGAACACCTTCTCCTCTCAATCCTCGATGACCCATCCGTAAGCCGCGTCATGCGGGAGGCCTCCTTCTCCTCCCCTGCAGTCAAAGCTTGCATTGAAAACTCCCTCTCCTCCTCCCCCTCCCCCTCCCCTTCCCCTGCTCGCAACCTTTACCTAAGCCCCCGCCTCGTCGGCACTGCTGCTCTCCCAGCAGTAACCGATCCTTCTTCCATCGGCGGCGACATCGCCAAGGTCTTCGACATACTCACGCGAACCAAGAAGCGAAATCCGATACTCGTCGGTGACGCTGATCCCGGTGCCGTGATGAAAGAAGTGATTGGAAAGATTGCTGCAGGGGATGCTCCGGTTAAGTTTCGATCCATCTCTGTCATCTCCACCGAGAAGGAGTTCGATTTCTCCTCATCAGATCGAAAAGAGATTCCTTCCAAGATCAGGGAACTAAATTCGATGATCGATTCGCGGACTGCCGCAGGAGGTGGCCCTGGTATTATTCTCGATCTCGGAGACCTCAAATGGTTAGTTGAAGGTGCAAGTCAGCAGCAGAGCCTTACAGATGTCGGCCGCTCCGCCGTGGCTGAGATAAGCAGCCTCCTTGTACGATTTGGCGGCAGATTGTCGTTAGTCGGCACGGCGACGTGCGCGACTTACCTTCGATGCCAAGTCTACTTCCCGACGATGGAGAGTGATTGGGATCTGCAGGCAGTACCTATCGCCCCAAGAACGGCGCCTCTCCCTAGCTTGGCCCCCAGGTCTGTTTCATTACTCTAGTTTGCTGCTTCTCTTTTTAGGTTGTTCTTTTGGCATTGAATAATTGAAGAGTTTGTGGGGTTTGCACTGTTTTAGGGTTGGAAGTAATGTGATCCTAAGCAGCAAAATTGAATCTTTCGGCACGCCGAGAGGTTTTCCCCCGATGGGCATCTGCGGAATCGGTCCGAGAAAGCCGTCGGAGAGCCTAGACGCCTTCTGTAAAAACTCGCTATGCAATCTTTGCAAGGAAAGCTACCAGCGCGAGGTAGCTAAATTTGGAGAGGATGAATCCGAGAAATCCACCGAAGGCACGCCAAATGCACGGAAATCTCTGCCTCGCTGGCTTCAGATAGCCACCACACCACCTCCTAATCTCCAGGTTTAAAATCTGAACTCTGATAATTGAAGTCAGAAAACATTTTCCAACGAACAAAATTTCAAATTTCAGCTTTTTAATCGAATTAATCTCAATGCTAATCAGAAACAGGAACAAGAGCTGATGAAAAAATGGCGAGAAAACTGTTTCCAACTCCACCGCAACTTCTTTCCGGTTACAACAAAACCTTTAATTACTGGTTTTCCATTATCGAAACCCATCCCGTTCAATTCTACCCAGCTCAAACCCACCCTTCAAACAGCCGACGTGTTGACCACGCCGCAGAGGCCGCCAAGCCCACCTGGAGCATTAGTCAAGACCGACCTTGCTCTTGGTCCTGTTCAAAAGCCTAGCGCAACAAAATTCACCGGTGACGCGACTTCCATTAAAAGGCTTGTCAACGGCTTATTAGATAAAGTCAGCTGGCAACCGGAGGCGGCCTCTGCCGTCGCCGCCGCTGTTATACAATCCAACTCCGGTATCGGAAAGCGGCGTAATGGCAGCCAAAAAACCGACACTTGGCTCCTCTTCGCCGGTCCAGATCGCGTTGGGAAGCAGAAAATGGCAGTCGCATTATCTGATCTAGTATTCGGCACCACACCGCTCATCATTCGGTTGGGCTTGCCGGAAACCGCCGCCGGGGAGGAACCTCAAGAGCACAACCAGAGTTTCCGAGGGCGGACATCGATTGATAGAGTTGCAGAGACCCTTCGTGTTAATCCGTTCTCTACTATATTCTTCGAGGACTATGATCAAACCGATTCCGCGCTTCGGGGAACGATCACCCGAGCTATGGAAAGGGGCCGGCTTTTGGATTCTCGTGGCAGGGAAGTCGGTTTGGGTAACGCAATCTTTATACTCACCGCTGGATGGTTGCCCGAAGAGCTTGGGAATTCGAACGAGGAGCTCCGGCGATCGGAAGAGAAGATCACCAAGCTGGCCACCTCTGGTCGTCAGCTGGAGTTGCAATTTGAAGAGAAGACGAATAAGCGTCGCGGTCAGTGGCTGTTCAAGGATGAAAGGCTCACTAAGCCGAGGAAGGATTCATTATCGCTGGACTTGAATCTGGCCGGCGCCTCTGGGGCTTGCAATGAGGAAGCCGGCGAGGGCTCTTGGAACTCTAGTGATCTCACTGTAGAGCACGGGCAAGAGCATGGGCATGGCCGTCTTGTGACGCAGAGCTTGGTGACTCCGATGGTTGCTTCAGCATGGACATCAGAGATTAACGAATTGATCGACGCCACCATAGTCTTCAAACCCATGGACTTCACGCCGCTACGAAAAAAAGTTTCCGATTCAGTGTCAGCGAAATTTGCACAAATCATGGGGGAGGGACGGTCGATTGCCATTGATGACGATGCGCTCGATCAAATGGTCGGCGGACTATGGCTGGGTGGCGATGCGTGCAACCTGTTCGACGAATGGGCTGAGCGAGTTCTCGCACCTGCGGTCGAGCAACTAAGGGGTAATCCGAAGGTTGAGGAAGGAGTGATCGTGCGACTATCGTCGGTGATGAGTGGAGGACAGTCGCATAAAAGTTACTTGCCGGCATCCGTGAAATTAACCGTTGGCGATCGTTGATGGACATATTTGCAAAAAATGATCTTCGTTGATGGATAGATTTGTAAATATAGGAAGAGAATTGTTGGGGGGTTGCGAAGGAGAGCCATTGTGATTAGAGATGGTGATTTTGAAGCCAGATCTAGTTTTAGTGTTATTTAAATATCAAAATATTAATTTGATTTAAGTACTTTTTGGTATATACGTAATTTTGGTTTAATAATTTCATTCCCTCAATGATTTAAATTAAGGGATGTGATGGCTGAGAATAAAAGGACAAGATGTCTTGTTTTCTATAGAGTTATTAGATTCTGAATGAACATTTTACCTTTTGTTGAAATGGTGCGTACGTGACTGTGCAAATTACACTAAAGTTAGTTGTCGATTCCCATTTCGGAGGAATTTGAGAACTTTGAGGATGTGTCTGTCATTTTGTGGTTGTCTTGGATTGGGAATGAAATTGGCTAGAGCTGAAGAATTCTTTTTTTCTTTTTTTCTTAATTTGCAAATGTTAGTTTTGTATTAATTCTTTTGCGAAGAGTTGCAATTCATTAAAATACTCATACTTCTTTAATTTATCTTTGATAAGTCAATGTTCATAGAATGCAAGAAATCTATATGCTTTGCCATTTTAATATCAAAACAGGGATTTACAGGAGGTTTATATATTGTCATCAAAGATGAGATGTGAAGGCTTTGAATCCTTCCTTCCTTCCTATTATTTATTTATTATTATTATTATTATTTTAAATGGAACAAACGGGTTCTCTCGTTTCGTTTGACCTTAGTATATTTGTATGTATCAGTGTGGGATGCGCATCACTCCGGTTACCATAATATTTTTTAAAAAAATTAAGTATAAAAAAATCGTAAGTGGGTTGAATTTCTCAAGCGAATCAGTTAAAAAAGAAAAGCATCATCTTATTAAAAGCTCATAAGCCTTGAATTTAAATATAGGTTTTAGTGAGGAGTATTTTATTTCTTATATCGCTTTATGGCACGTATTTATAAAAAAAATTATAAGTTTGATTGGGCAGTTGCACTTATTAAAAGTGTAGTCTCAAAGCATGTGTCTATATATATATATATATATATTATATATATATTCTTCTAAAAAATTTAGAACTAGGTGCGCACTAGAAGATCCAAGGTGGTAGAGTAATAAATTATCGTCTGAATGTAGTACAAGATAAAGTAAATACACAGATAAAAGAATTGTATTGGGGAGAAACCACAATTTATACGTGGAAAATCCTGTGGAGGGAAAAAATCACAGGGCATGCCCAGTCAAAGTAATCCACTGAGAAATTGTAAGTGTATAGGTCACTCTCATTTAGAATTAAAGAAGATGAAATTACAATGTTGTTGAACAACAATAGTTCAGCAATAATAGTCGTAATATGTCGTGAAGACTGTAGTTAATTGTTATGAAGGAAGTATTTCTCCATGAATTTTGTAGATGGAGGTTGTGGCGCCAGCTTGTCGTAGAAGTTCTAATTGAAAATTGTGGAAGTAGTTGGCCATGTTGGTTGTATGTGATTGTTTCAGGAGCGTCGGTTGGCCACAACAGCCGTAGTAGAGAGATGTGATAGTTTTCATCAGCCACAGGGTTGGAGTTTGGGACCTGCATGAGCTATTATCCACATATGTTGTGGTTGGGCATAAAGGTCGTTGCGGAGAATTGTAATAATATTCGTAGGCCGCAGCGGTCGGAGTTGGAAGTCGCGTGAACGATGAGCCATGTATGTCATATTTGTTCACGTAGGCTTTAACAGAGAGTTGCAATAACTTATGTAAGTCATTGTGATCATAATTAAGAATGCATGAGCAAGGAGTAACGTAGGTCGTAGTTGATAATTTAGGTCTTAGTGGTGAGTTGCAATAAACTATGTAGGTCACAGGAGATAAAATTTGGAGCTACATGAGCTTCGAGCCACGTAGTCTGTAATTGGTCACATTAGTCGTAGTGGGGGGGGCTATAGTCGCATTAATAAGGGGGTTGTAGTATAAGAATGAATATTTCTTGCTGAAAATATGTTTCAAAATTCATGTTGATCGCCTCGAGATTTATGCAAAGTGATAATTTTTTTTTTGAAATAGTATAAGAACTCATAAAAAATATACCGTCAAACAAAAATCTGATAGTCAAGAAAAAATAAAAATTTGATCATCATTATATTTTTATAAATAATAAAAGAAAAGATAATATGATGAGACATCCACTTGTTCTATTTCTATCTCCAAGTATCATTCAATGGGAAACATCATCTGAATACATTTTTTTCTACAATTTATGTTCATGAACCTGCTAGAATATATGTGGCACATTGTTTTCATGAAGGTGATGCTTATAAAACTGTTGGGACCCATTTTGCTACAACATTAGTTGTGGCAGACTGATTGGGAGAGGACAATAACAATCTTATCTTGTGAGAGCTAGACATTATGTTCTTTGAAATAAAAAGATCGAATGCAAGCATTTATATGTAAAATTAGAAAAAGAATGTCTTTTTACAAATGCAAGAAAAACTACCTTTTCATTTTCATATTGAAATTGTAAAAAAATAAAAATTTTATTTTTCTAAGGCAAAAATAATTTGCCTCAACTTTTTTTCGTTCACTAATTCATTAAAAATGCCAAGGAATTTTTTAGTGATGTACCGTTTGAAGGATATCATTTTTAACTATTCATGAAAGTTAAGATTAATATTAGGAATATTTACATACATACCTCCCAATACTATGCATGAAAATGTGTATTTTATTTGTTAAATGTTAAAATAATGATATTTTTGTCTGATATGATAGATCTGGGAAATATAAATATAAAAAGAAAAATGTAGGCATTAAATATGTAAATATTTATGAATTGGATAGTATGTATGTAAATGCCCTTTAATTTTATTTGCATTGTTGTGTTTCAAAAAATTCAAATCATTAGAGTAGTATTTTAATGTCTTAATATTGCACGAAGACCTGAAACAAACACAGAAATTGAAAAGGTACAATTTAAGATGTGTACTCATAATATTTAGATTGAAAGATGTTCTTTTTTATTTTTTAAAGTTGTTCTTATTTTTAATTTCCTAATTTATTGATTTATTTTGTTTTAGAAAATTAAATTTTGATTTTTTTATTTATTCCTCCCTTGAATCTCAATTTTTAGTTTCTCTACTGATATTAGTGGTTACAAATAACTAAGAATGTCGTCATTAGCCTTGATAGAGACAGCAAGTGACCATGATGTTTGCGACAACAAGCTGGCATTAGTGTCAACTTTATTAGCGATAGAGCACATTTACATTTTTTTGCATTGATAGCCAGCAAGTTTAGAATTAATGGAATTCATCCACCTTTTAGCAGTAACATACATTAGAATTGATATTGTCAAGGTAGATTTTGATGGCAACAATACGTGTTAGCATTGGTATCAATTGCTAGCATTTGCCATGTTTCAACATAGAAAAATACACATGTTTTAACATAGAAAATCTTAAGAACACCAAAAAAAAAAAATTATTGACCAAGACCACACAAAAAATCCACTATAAGTATCAGGCAAAATGTATTGATTACACCACGCTCATATTTTGTTTCTACTCTCCTAGAACTTACAACTATTCAAATGCTCCGGGAAAGCTCAAAGTCTCACCCATCAAGGTATTGTCCGCTTTAGCCAAATGGCCTAAGGTTTTGACCCAATAGGGTTAACTTTATAAACAATAATGCACATTACAACTAAGGAGTTTACAAGTAATGGTATTTATCCACCTTTTAGTAGTACCATACATTGGCATTGATATTGATAAGGTAGATTTTGATGGCAACAATATGTGTTAGCATTGGTGGCAATAACAGGCTGGTGATGGTTTTAAGGATGACTGCGGGTTTTATTTGCAACAATAAATATCAATATTGATGTCATTAGCATGTATCAATTTTGTTGGCAATAACAAGCATCCATATTGATGCAAACATTACATGTTAACCATATTAGTGATGAGCATCATTGCCAATGATCACAATGTTGGAGACGTAAAAGCTTGAATTGATCAATTTACAATCAAATCACATCAATTTTAGAGATCCATAACAAAACAATGAACATAAACACATAAATAAGAAAACCAAAAAAACACAAAAGAAAACTTCTTTGTGTGGTGTCCCCCATGCAACTTGCTCTTATTACGCATTGTCAAAAGAATACAGAGCTAGAAAGTTTTCAAATGAAACTATGGCTTCAAATTATATTTGAAGAGAAAATTGCTCATGGTTTCAAATCGCCCGTCTTCAGTGCTTCATTTCTACTCGCTCTATCTTTGAAGCATTATCTGAGCACAACTACACACTGCCTGGGCACATTAGTTCCAATTGCTTTGCTTCCAGGCCTAAAACAAGCAAAACCACGGCACAGATGAGCCTTGAATGAGCGCAGAAATTCCCAATGCTCTGTGCAGTATGCGCCTGCTCACCCCTACTTGGAGAAGGAGCACTCAGTCGTTTGGACTAGAACGTAGAGGCGCCCCCAATTGGGCGTTGGATTGTTGTGCTGAGCACAATGATGTTGGGCGCTACTGTTGAAGGCAATTATGTTACATATACTGACACATGGTTGGTCTGCCAATTTGAGTTATTTGTTCTAGTTTGTGGCTAATTTCACGCACAGAAAATCAATTTTGTATTTTTTTTATCCATAAAGTCTATTTTTAAGATTTCTAACTAAAATTTAAAAATTTTAGAGCCAAATGAAACATATAAATGAATTTATAGTCTAATTTGGAATTATTCTTTTTTTTTTGACAAAACTTACAATTATTTTAATTTCAAGTGATGTGTTATCTTGAAAACAGAGTGAACCTATGATAAAGAAAATTTTGTTTGGTTCATGGTCCTATGGAAAAATCTACATTGATGACTAACGTGTGTACACTTCTTAGAACTTGTTCAAAAATATGCCTAAACATTTCAAATTTCTTAAGAACAAAATAAATAATAATAATAATAATAATAATAATGGATACCTTCAAACGCTCCCTATTTCTAGCTCTTGCAATCATCTTGCTGTCAAAGTTGAACTACAACTACGAGTGAGAAACGCATTCATTTTATGAAAAAGCAAATAAATATAATTTCATGAAACTTAGCACAATGACAAATAAAATTAAAATTATATAGAAATTACTCCTTTCATAAACTCGAGAATATGTTCATGTTGAAGTCCAATGATGTCGCTTCACATAATATTTTAACTAAAATATATATTTAAATAACACATTAACCCCCAATATATAAAAGCATAAAAAACTAATGTCAAACACGAATTAATATATCACATCTACTCTTTAGAATCAAACAATTGTGACTGGACATTTCCTTTCAATCCAAAATAGGGCAATTACACAGAAATCACCCGAAACTTGCTAATTACAAATCAACCATCATCTTTCATCCATTTTTCAATTTCTCACTCAAATATCAAAATTCATATTAAAACCCCAACCCATACGCTTCATTCTATCAAACTCTCAATAGTCTATTCGTAGCGCACATAAAGATATTAGTTCCGTAATTCAAGAAATTATCAGGCTAACTAATTTGTAAATATTAAGGTTTGGAATGACTTATATGTAATTATCCCAAAAGAAAACTCAAATCAGTACATTCCACAAGGCTTTTCTCTGCGCACAGGATTTTCTGTCTGCCAAAAAGGGCGCGCCTGCAATTCACGCGCTTAGCCCAATTTTTAAGGCATTTATTTAAGCATGAAATACGAACTTAAACCAATCATCTGTCCTCTTTAGTTAGGCCCTAAAAGAAGCTGAGAAAAGCGGAAGCTATAGAAGGAAACAGAGCACAAAATCTTTTTCCTGCTTCTTGAACTTTGGCAGATTGTCTGTTTGCCAAATGGTTGCCGCTTTAGCTTTAGCACATTAAACAATGCTCCGATGTTAGAGTATAGATTTTATAATAATATTATATCATAGTGCTGCCCCAAAAGTGATCATTTTCTATTGGTTAGGCGATCTGCAAACATAATTGAGTTTGGGATACAGTGAGATCACGTTGTATGATAATGTGATGGGATTTTTCTTCCCTTAATTGAATAATGAATAGTTAAAAACTTCACGAAATTAAAATTATTGAGATGAGAAATTTATTTGATCTTTGAAATAATAACAAATTTTGAGTTAGTGGCTAATTCGACTTCTTATGACATATTAAAGAGTCGGTCATTATTCTATAAAAAAAGGTGTAGATCATAACTGTGTTTACTTTATTTTACTGCTTCATTTAAGGTGTGTAAATTAATTTTCCTTGACCCAAACACTGAAGAAATGTATGATCAACAATAGCCCTGAAGAAAATTTATTTTCATGTTCATTATTGGGATGCCTTTACTTGTACTTGAATTTTCAGCACAATAATATAATATTCAAATAGAATGTTAAAAAGACATTTTACTTAAAAATATGTTGTATCATTTTATATTTTCATCAAATGGAAGAACTCTTTAATTATATATGAGGTGGGAATGGAGAGAAAAAGTGTATTTTTGAAGTTGAAAAATCAAAATTCGCTTCCATTGTGGGGACAAAAATGAACAAGGAAGTAACTCTTATGATCCACAAAATACAAAACTGACACGTTTTCTCCTCAATTTCATTCATTAATTTATCATGTATATTTACCATTTTTTTAACAGACTAAAAATTCAAATTAAAAAGATTTTATTTTATTTTTTCAACTAATTTTTTTATTAACTTTACATATTTGAATGGGTGAAAAATGACCTATTTATAATGTATGAAAAATAACCTATTTATAATGTAATTATAAAAATTTTATTTTGTTTTATCATTAGAGAATGATGGTGAAAGGATAACATTTCAAGGGCCTTATTATGTTTTTTATATTTGAAAAAATCTCTAACTTTATTTTAGTAGTAGAGCTGATAGAGATTTTTCTTTTCAACCAAAATCCCACAATTCTCATTCACATTCTAGCTTCTAAAAAATTAACATTTACGATTAAATCGCTTATTAGCCTAAAAAAGGGATTGACGGTGATTAATATTATTCTTTTAATTTTAAAATAAAATTTATATCCACCATGCATATTATAAATTTATTATTATTATTTTTAAATTCTCTAACAAATAATAAATGATCATACTTTTTGTCTTTTTATATGAAATTTTAATTTTGTCATTATTCTTAATGAGCTCTTCCCAATATCTAGAGACGACAACAAGCTTACAAAGTTGTGAGCATTTGTTTCATCTCTTATGATTAGAGGAACTGGAGGTGATAACAATAGTTGGGCAATGACAATCCAGATGTATTGATTGATTGATAATAATTGAGATAGGAAGGTCATACGATCTCATACGATGATGATTGGGAGAGTTTTTTAGAAAAAGACGGTCAAAAGACAAAGATTGAGTAATAAAAATGAAGTGGTGATAGTCGGGCAATAACAATTTAAAAATAGTGCTTGGAAGACGGCAATTAATAGATGACAATTAAACGACATTGACCAGGCGATAGCTACTATGGGTATCTTTGATATCAATCATCAAGCAAAATTTCAGAGACCTTCGTGGTTCAAAATGCTCTCCAATTTTAAGTCAAGCCCGCTCTAATCTCTTGTTGTAATTATCAATTATTATTTTTTTTTTTGAAAGACTTTAAATTCTGAATAATCTGATGCCTGTTGAAGTTATGATATATTTCTTTCTTCAATAAATTTCTGCATTCAAACTACTAATCATAAGAAAAAATAATATTTATGAATATCAATGACATCTTTGCATACTTTTATGAATTTATTCATATAAAAATGATTATTTTTTTGTCAGTTTTAAAAAATCTTGAATAGAAGCTTCCTTTCGTTGCAGAGTACAAAATTTTTCTGAATGTATGCACGTGTTAAAACCATTTGAAAGTTTTTATGGATCGTTTCATAGATGTCTAAATATATTATAAAAAACTTAAAATATTTCTGTAGTTATTTTTTCTCCGAAAAATTCATAAAGTGATTATTGTCAACAGTAATTATAGGGCATTCTTGCCGTAGAAAATATGTTGATTTGGCAAATGATTGGAGAAGCTGTATCTGTTTGACAAATTAACTATGCATATAAACGTAAGACAGTTAAAACAAATTGTATTTTTGGAAAATTTATCATTTCAATAGGATTGGAGCATGTTTCATGCATATTTTTGTACACTTGTTTCATGATTCATCAATGTTTATCATATTTGTGTTTTTAAGTGTTTTAGAGGGAAACACATCTGAGGTTTGTTAAATTTGTTGCTGAGGTTTTTGAGACAAAAAAAAAAAATTATTTTAAACAAAGAAATAATTGGTAAAGTAAGTTATGCCGGCCAACCCGAGAAGATACCCGACATGCTAATTCAGGAGAGGTCAACTCAAACTCAATCATTTGCAAAACCAATTCGAAAGTCGATTTAGGTAGATCATTCAGGGGTCTATTTGCTGCCATAGCTTTGCGAACTCAGATCATAACGATGACTTGTTAGTTTGCCTCAAATGCGCTATTGTCTGGGACTCTGCATAAAGCAAGTCAAAGAACTCGTCCCATAATGAATGCATGTCATGTTTATGATGATTCAATATGAGACAATTTGACACCAAACAACAATAAAGGTGGCACAAACAAAGGTTTATAGATTCGGCGTATGATTAATGTAGGTCAAATTCATAGCTTATTCTCCCTCACTGAATACAACATTATACAAACTCATCAACTTGTCTCATCAAACAATTATTGATGGCGCTGTAGGATGAATTTAATTGCAGAAGGCATTACGGCTCCACATAAACCATACGACAAGATTTTGTACCGGTCGCCATCAACAACATTTATTATAATTGATGTGTGTTGGAAGTTCTGCGGTGGTAGAGTAGTTAATTTAGCTTCCTAGTGTTGCTTGAAAACCTAACACACACTTATGTAATTAAAGAGAAGTAAGCAAAAAAATAAACTTATTTTTTTAAGTAAAAATTTCTAGTAAGTAGAAAAAAACACAGCGTTGAGCCCAGTTAAAATAATTCACTATGAATGGTGAGTACACAAGTCTATTCTTCTCTTGAATTAAGAAAAATAAAGTTATATGGATGAACATTATAATTGTACATAACGATTCGTTGATATTAGTTGTATTCTGGTTGTAGTGAATGTAATTCTCGGTAATTGCAGGATGCAAGGGCAGAAGTTGATTGCTATAGAAGCAGTAGTCCGTCAAGTATGTTGTAGAGCCAACTTGTCATGTATGTCATAGTTGAAATTCATGATAATAGATGATTTCTTCAGGAATGTCAGTTAGTCAATGAGGTTGTAGTTGGAAGATGTAGAAGATGTGAGTCACGTAGGTTGTACTTGTAATATGCAAGAACTATGAGTTACGCTGGCTGTAGTTGGTCACGTAGGTTGTTTTGGTGAGTTGTGATGACATCTATAAGCTAATGAGGCTGAAGTCGGGAGCTGTGTGATTTTTGAGTCATGTATGTAGTAGTTGGTCACATAGTTCATAATGGTGAGTTGTAATGTCATTTGTTAGCCGCAGTGAATGGAGTTAGAAGCTACATGAGCTGTGAGTCACATAGGATGCAGTTAATCATGTAAGCCATTGTGGTGAGTTGTAATGGTGTACGCAGATCATAGAGTCTGAAATTAAGAGTTGCGTGAGTTGTAAGCCAGATAGTTCATTGTTGGTCATATACATCATTGTAATGAGCTGTGATGACGTGCGTAACAACATAGTCCAGAGTAAAGAAAGGAACGAGTTTTAGATCACATAGATTATGGTTAGTCACATAGGTCATAGTAATTAACTGTTAGAAGAGATTATGAGAAGTCTGATGAAAGTCATAGTTTTTAGAAAACACCGTTACACCGCTTAGGAGGCAACATTGCATTGTATTCGGGGTGCAATGTTACACCATCTTCGAGAGGCATTGTCGCACCATAGTTGGGGTGCATTGTTACATTTTCATCAGGGTGTGTTGCTGCAACGTATTCGGGGTGCATTGTTGTACAGTGTACTTGATGACGTATTGCTCTACACGGTGATTCACTATTATGAGACGTACGCTGAGATTTCGTAATGCGTGTTATTACTCCATAAGAGACTTCACTGCAAGGAACAAGTGGTGGTTGAAAGTGGTCAACGGTAGAAAATCGAAGACGATCAAAGTTGGTCGGAGACGGCAATGAAGGTTGCAGAAGCGGTGTTAATTTTCAGAGGCAGCAACAACTCTCAAAGTTGACTGGAGATAGTGGTCGGAGTTGGACGAAGGCTTCAGTAGGAGTTGGTCGTGGCAGCCGTAGAAGTTGGCCAACGGCTTTGACAAAAGTTGGTGGAAATGACTATCGGAGTTCGAGGTATTCACCGAATCCGCGGTGCAAAAGATACGTTAAATCTCAACCCCTCCTACAAATTTTCATCTTCTTCTAGCTCTCGGTTCTCATTTCAAGAGAGGGTAGGGCTCCTTTTATAAAACCCACCAGCAAAAAAAAAAAATCAATACCACTTGTCAAATTTGAGCAAACTTGGGCTCTTTGGGTTTTTCGAGCTAAAGATTGCTAGATTCAATATGTTGGGCCTTCCAAGTATGCCTCCAAAAGTGGTTTAATGACTTGATTGATGCTTGATTTGATTCATATTAGACCAATTTCGGTATTATTGGATCAATCTTGTTGAGTTGGTCAATTTGACTATAAGTTTTTTGAAATCGGAGTTGTCGATGAATTTAATTGGAGTTTAAGCTTTCTTGCTTAATAAATTGTCTGGAGATCCATGTCATGACTAAAGATTCGTGCCAGATGAAGAAAGTTTGTTGGCATAGTAGTTGCTCCCTAATTTTGGGCTAGATTAACTTCATCATCTGAAAAACAAAGCTGTTTTAATATAAATATTTCCAAATTTTAATTTTATTTTATTTTATTTCCTATTTAATATTTAATAAATTTTAATATCTTATTTTCATTCAATTGCCAATTTATATGAAGAAGAAAATTATTCTAAAGAAAAAAGACAAGCAAATTAGCCACCATGTTTGAAAATTTTAATTTCATTAAATAAATTTGCAAGTTTATTAAATTGAAATTGAATAGGCTTGATCAACTATAGAACCTAGCTTTAACAATTTTGATAAGGTGTTCAAAATTGGTTCAAACAAACTTTGTATGACCATGGTTTGAACAAGATTCAGTACGTCGGACCTATTCAAAACTTTTTGGATAAGAATTGAAATAATGTTGTTGAATCCGAATTTGCCCTCTGAGTTCCCAAGGGATAGAGCACAGCGGCCAAGGGATAAAAAAAGGGGGGAGAGAGAGAAAAAGGTAACCAGCCCAAGTGGACGCACCCTATCAAAATAGTTAACTGAGAAAAAAGGTGGGAGAGAAAAAAAGGGTATTATGATCCTTTCCTTGCTTTGACCTAATGTTCTAGAGTGTTCCCATCACTGGAGCTCGTCGGCGCCCTCAGGCGACCAAGGGTGGTCGGTCAGCTGGATCAATGTGGTCGACCCAATGTGGTTAGCCTATTGGAGATAACCAGCCCAAGTGCACGGCCGTCCAAAAGTGGTCGGGGCTGCAGTAGAATGGTCGACCCAATATGGCCAATAGGTTGGGTGCTTGACTGCTATCACGCCTTTGACGACGACGACGACTTCGACAATGGCAGCCCTTTGGCTCAACTAGGGCTCCGTCACCTTCAGACTATACAATTTCCAAACATTTTTCCCTCAATTCTTATTCAACTTTATTTCTTAAAACCCTTAGTCTCATTATGGGATCAAATTCTACCAAAAAAAAAAAATGATTTTCATCTATACTTATTCTCTTCCACATAACAATTATAAGTCATACAAAGTAATTTGAAGCATAATATTATTTAAAACTTGAAAAGCTATAAACCATCATTTTGTCCAATGTTAGCATAGTAATCTTACTTCAATGCTCTAGCAAAATATTTCGGTGACATCAATGGAAATATAAGATTTTATAGCAAGCAAATACGAATCAATGGTGATTTTATATATTTGGAGGGGCTATTTAGATAAATAAGAAAATAAAGAATAGATTTATCTTCCTACAATTATTATGAGACAGACAGTTAGATCTATAATTAACTAAATTCCCCAAAAATTAAATAAAAAACACTTTATCTATATTGCAATTCTACGTGAGAGGCCCACAATTCGGTAGATGCCAAATTCAGCATCTATGGTCTTGTTTCTGAAATCCGCGTCAGCTCTTATCGCACGTATTCCAATACATCCCATCTGGCTTCATCAGCCGCAATAATTTATACAGATTTCGACGGGAGAAATCTGGAACAACGGAGCGTAATTCGATTGGTATTCAGTTAAATGCCAAAAATTCTATTATATGGAATGGGGGAACTAAGGGAAGAAAAATTACATTTCTATCCCTATTTTAAAGTGAGCTGTACATACTATTCAATCAATTGTATTTTTGGTGGGCCCAGAGCCTTGCTTTCCTCTAGCTCGGCCGATTGTGGGCGAAGAGGCGAAACCATTAAGGTTATTGGTCGGCATGCTGGATGGGTATTGTTGGTCGGTTGACCTTCAAATATGAGCGACCGACTGGATTTCTAATGATAGTCGGCGATAAATGCATTGAGTTAGTCATCAATTCTCAATTTTCGTCAGGAGAATTCTTACGGTCTCATAAACTTAAGCCAAAAGGAGGCAGTAAAACACGATTATTTATATGAAAAAAAAATATTTTTTATTAACATATTATTTTATTTAATAGGTATAAATTATTTAGATATTAATTCAAAATTTATTCGATTTTGCTTTCTTTAGATTTATAAATTGCTAATAATTTTATATGAAATGTGAAGTGCTTTTAAATTTTAAATTTATTTATTGACTTGTTTGAATATTCATTTAATTAATTTAAACAATTGTGACACAAATCAAATATAATTAATAGGAAAAAAAAACATCTAAGCATGAAGATACAAGTGAAATCTCCATAAGTTTGAGCTGAACTTGCACAATTTATAATATGACCAAGTCTAGTCCAATCCATCACAAATTGGGCTTGACTTGACTTTGGAGAACATTACCGATAAGCACGTTTAAAATTTTTAATTACATTGGTAACCTTTTAGAATTAATGCCAAATTACATTAAAATTGTTTTCATGCATTCACACTTTTTAGAAATAGTTTGATATTTAAATTTGATTTAAAATCATTCAAAATAATAAATTCTAAATTTAAATTTACTTTAAAATAAATACAATATTATTTCTTTTTTAGAAAAAAATTATCGATTTAAATTATGTAATTAATATAATAAGTTAATTATGTTATAATCTTAATAAATGTAACTGCGGAATAAAAATTTTTAATAATATTTTTTTATGTAAATGAAAATTCTCTTAGACCAATTTAAACGTGAACTCTTGCATGTGAAGTGGCTATCTTTGTCCTTCTATTAATTTGTGAATGCCGTTGAATGGAATTAATGAGTCGCTTTTTTTTTTGGGATAGATATCGAAAGTGTGATATGAGTGATTTGGATTTATAATTTCACGACCAGGAATTAGACCTTCAACTACATTATCACACATAAGCATTCGAATTAAAGCAGTTCAAGCATATTGAGGCAAGACAGCCCGAGTAGGAATCATCCTTTCGAATTAGATATCGATCAATTCGAGTCTTGTCAGACGGTCAGCGAATTCTTATCAATCGACTCGCAATTTTATTATATGCGTATAATTTTGTAATTACTGAAAATTTCTTTTAAAAAGTCAACGATGAGGGGGCTATTATATACTTTTGTGATGTTGGGATCTATATATATAAATAGGGGTTTATGATATGAATAAAGGCTATACTCTCTTTACTACTTCCTAGGGTGCTCTTCCATCCTCTATCTTTCTCTTTCTTAATATTTTATATTATCTTGGGTGTTTTCTTTGGACACTAAGGATTCAATACTAAACAAAATATATTTGGGATCAAATCAAGTTTGGGGTCTAAAGTCATCAAGTGCCCGTACGTGGGAAAAATATTACATCGGGACTCCTAAAGTAAAGCTATGTTTAGAGTCCACTCATATGCGGACACGTGACTTCAAGAAAATGTGCGCGTTTTTCTATTATCCGGCCCGGTAACACAGAAAAATATTCATCATATGTTATTCCGCGTTATTCATGTGTTATTGTGGTAGTATTGATGTGTTATTGTGTTATTATAACACCAGAAATATTCTCAAAACACAATAACATACTAATATCACCACAATAGCTCATGAATAATGTGAAATAATACGGTAGGAATATTCTTCTATGCTAAAATGATTTTTTTTATTTTTCTGTTAACTTCACGTGCCTGCATATGAGTAAATTCTGAACGTGTCTCACGTGAAGTCATATTGGAAGAGACACTAAATTAAATCATTTACGAGACATTTATTTTACTTTGCATGTTTAAATAAATCTCTCTAGAATAAATAATTAGCATGTGGGACCCAACATCTTTATGTTTTTTTCAGCACATTTTTTTAGAGGAAATATCGTATAAGTAATTTTGTGAAGGGGTTGGTCGACAACCTTCTTTCTAATTAACTTAGATTTAAAATACATTGAATCATTAATCTCTAATTTAATTATTTTAAGTACTATTTAGATGAGTAAAAAAATTAAATATTTATTTCTAATTATGTTAGGGGCGTTTACATATCTGCCCCAAAGTTTTTATAAATTTAGATGCCAAATATATAATTCCTGGTTGAGATAACTAGGAACCAGATTTATTCAAGTTTGTCTCCTCGTTGACCTTAATAAATAGGAGATAACACGGCATATTACAATGATGTGGATTTTTTTTTTATGAATTTAAATTGTGTGTGTATATATATATATATATATATAGTATGTTTTATTGGGCCGCAAGTTGGTAGACAGCTGCATTCTCAATCGTAAGACACTTCTGACCTGAATTTGATCCCTACAAAGACAAATAACACGTATAGGGACCGATATTCTCAAATACCACCCCTAACAATAAGAAAAAATATATATATTATGGGAAATCGAAAAAGAGATATAGTATATCGAAAGAAAGAGAAAAAAAAAGAGAAAAATTTAAAGATATCATTGTCGGAGACAATAAATTCATAAATTATTTAGCAATTTTTATTTATTTTTTAATGTGGTACTTTTTGGTGATGTCGAAGACGGGCACTAAGATATCGATGGATAGAAATTACATTGAAAATTATGAATACTATTCTGAAAATGAGTATTCTTTTGAGTCTATTTGAGACAACTTTTTATCAGCTTTGCTTTTGAAATAATCATTGTAATTCTAATTGGGGAATTACTTATGCAGCTTTCTAAAATTTTAATGATGTGATATTATTATTTTCAGCACGAGTTATTAAAGTGAGCTGTTCGTAAGAAAACTATTTTCTGATTTTTTAGAAAAAAAAATATATATATTTATAATCTCCACAAAAATTTTCTTGAAAATTATTTTCTCAACCACACATTTATTATTTGATCTTTCACAATTCTATTAAAATATTAAAAAAATTATGGAAAAAGTTAATACACGTCTTTTCTTAATAATTAAATATTTTCATCTTGCAGTCATAGTCGCGGTCAAACTAATCAACTCAAAACAAGAAAATTTCTTGTTTTTTTTTTATTTTAAATAAGTAAAGGTGAATATCAAATTATTTAATTAAAAAAAATTATTGGCATTCGTATATTGCAAATAGGTCTCTACCAAAAGAAAAATCTCTCCCTTGGAGGGTTGCCATTCATAACCAAGAGGATTACTTGGGATCTCATAAATAGGTTTGTTGGGATTTGTGAGGTTATCATTTATAACTAAGATTATCTTCAATATGCTATAATGGAAAACTATAACTATGGTGATGAAAGCATGGATTGATACATAGAGAAGTCGGTGGGGGGGGGGGGGGGGGTGAGAGGATATTTCAAATAAATGAATTTTTAACATATGTTTTCATGTTCAATTCCCAAATCCGTTTGGGTAGACTCTTTTTAAGTGTTACTGTTTTTTATATTAATAAGAAAATCATCAGGTACTTTGTGCTATAAATTACTTGATGAAAGGAGTTTCAAGAATCAAATCTTTCATAGTAAATTTTTAAATGTAAAGGAGGACTAGAGAAATTAGATCTGAAATCTAAAATTAATCTATTAACGTTAAAAATTTCATATATTGATTGCAGGGTGAACAAAATTAAAAGATCATTAGAAATGAGATTAATTTTATATTTGATGAAACAATTATATATCTTGACATATTTAACAATGCTAAAAAATCAGTTTTGGCATGTCAATAGGTTAAATTTAAAAATATTCTTAAGGATGACATAAGATGGATGACTATTTTGAATATTAGGATATAAAAAAGCTATATGTCCATGATAGAATGGAAAATATGTCATACAATATTTACACATGAAATGTTTACATTTGTGTTATGAAGAAGTATATTATAGTAAAGACTGTCTTGTTTGAGCTTAGAAAAAAATAAATTATGATAAATTTTTTTATATAAAAATAACACTTGGATATTAATTAATATGGCAAAGGATAGTGTATTCTTTGTGACCTTCAAAAAGACCAAAATCACTTTTTTTTTTACATGATGAAAGTAGGATGAACTTTGCCATTAGGTTTTATTAATTTTTATATGGGAGTTGATTTAGATACCTAAAGAAGTTTGAAATTCATAAAAAAAACTAATAATTATTGATCTGTCATCAAATTTTTTTATCAAATACGAATATCAATCCATTTTTATGAAGAACTTTCAAATTCAAATTTAAGATCATACATAGCGCGATTTGAGCAAGCCGATAGTCAAATTGTATGTCTCAACACAATGATACCAAAATTGGTTCAATTTGGGTCTAATCAAGAACATATCAAACCATTGAAATACATTTAGAGGCTTTGGATTGTCAATCGAATATTTAATTAAACTCCAAATTTACAATATTTATAATCAAATTGAGTATCACGATGAGAGAAAAACAACAAGCCTATGATTGATAAATTATGAGGTCATTAAGACACCCAACTCATTAAAAACCCTTTTGTAATCATGGTGGATCAAAGTGGACCATCTTATCAGATGGTTAGGGAAATCATGTGCTAATAGAACAAAATACCCCTCTTTAAAAGGCTATAAATAGGTCTCCTTTCTTCACTTGAAAGGGATAAAATAAGAGGGCGGAAAAAAATTACAGAGTTTGTTCTTGAGAAAAAACCCAATCGGTAATGATCAACTTTTGTAACCACCAACCACCTTCGATTATTGTCGGACATTACCACAATTCATCGGCAACCATCGACCACAATTAACCACAGCTTTCAACATTTGTGGTAAAAAAAATACATTTGTTGTGTCTACACCTTTATTTTTTAATGTGATATATAAAGAAAAGTTTAACTCTCTGTGTAAGTTTATAACTCAGTTCTCCCTATATGATAGGTGGGTGCACCCATATAAGTACAAACATCTAGTGGAATAGTTTGACGACATTATGATTTTTTTTCCTTTACAGGGTTTTTCCACATAAAAAATATTCCGATGTCTCCTCTCACAACTTCTTTTTTATCTGTGTGTGTTTGATCTTTGTACAATGTTGGGACATTAAAATAACACTCTATCGCTATGAAATTTTTGGTATAAAATAAGTTGGCGCCATCTATGATAAATAAAATCCCATTTTTATAAAACTCTTAGAACTCTTTTGATGGTTAAGAAGCGTAAAACTCATAACAATGGAATCTCCTGCTCCAATATCAACCATTCCATGGCACAATGTATAATCAGGGGCAAAAAACATCTACATTTATTCCTCCTGATGGGCATGATGTGAAGTTGAAATTTGATCATCCATATTTTATTTTTACCTATGTTTATATTAATTTTATTCTTTTGAAAGGTATTTGTGGTCTACTTTGCAGGATATAGGTAAGAAGGTTGACGAGAGATCAAATGAAGGATATTAGTGCTAAGTGTAGGAGCAACCCCTAGGCACCAGCCAGTTAATGCCTAGGAGCCCAAGTAGGATTTCAAACCAGCAGTGAAGTCACAAGAATGCACCATAATCTAGCAGTTAAGCACTCACAGAAATTTTATCAAGTATGAATCTCGATGCATTTTTATGGAGTTTCAAAATTCAAATTCAAGATAATACAAACATAAAATTTTGTAAGCTTGTAGTCAAACTGTCAGACTTATTAAGAGGAACCTAATGACACCAAAGTAGGTGTAATCTAGGTCCAATAAGACCTAGGATAATTCAATAAAGCTCATTTTAAAACTTTGAATCATTTATTGAATTGTCAAATAAACTCCAAATTCGACATATTTTATAATCACAACGAGTATCTTGACGAGAGAAATCCAACGATCTTAAGATTGTTAAATTATGAGGTCTTTACGACACTCAAATCATTAATAACTCATTTATGATCAATGAGGATCTATAGAAACTACTCAATCAGTTTGTTAGATAAGTTTTGCACCAAAAGACTAAAATTGCTTTCCCTAAATGACTATAAATAGACTCTCTCTCTTCACTTGAGGAGGAGGAGGAAGAGAAATTCCAGAGCATATTATAGAGAGAAAACCCAATGAATAACCATCAGCTTAAGTTGCCGATGACCACAGTTGACCACCACCCGTCTACCACTGATGCTCGTTACCTCATGATGTTGTCAACCACCAGTTGTTGACAATGATTGCTCATAAATGTTGTAGTTTGTGTCTAACACCTATATTTTTAGTTGTTGTATAAAGATAAGAGCATCTTTTGATGTAAAATTGTAACCTCGTTCTTCTTGTTGCAAGAGAATGACACATTCATGTACTTAAAAACACATAATGGATTACTTTGATTGGGCTAAGCATAGTGATTTTTTTTCCTGAGTTTTTTCATGCATGTAAAAAAGATTTTGTTGTTTTCTCTCCTACTTCTTTTTTATATGTGTGTGTGATGGATCATCACACAACTTTATGACATTAAAATAACACTCTACGACTACATATCTTCAGGCGCACGATAATTATAGTGATAATATCTTATTTAACTTGAAAGAATAAATTGTTATAATTATTTAGGCTAGAAAAGAAGTAATTAAGCTGAAAATTTTCTTGGAAGAGTTAGGATATGCACAAGATGATATTTTTCTTCTTAAGGATAGTTAGAACACTATGCTTCAAGAAAAATTGCATAGAATTTCATTCTTTCATTCTTTTTTATGCATATTTTGTAAAAAAAAAAACTTATTTTTTATGGTATTTGTTGGAAAAGGATGCCATAAATTTTGACAAAATAAAAATATGGTAGTGCCTAATTAAATCCTTTCTAAAGCAATTACCATTAATAAATAAGGCCTTATAGATTCTCAAATTCCATTTAAGTAATGTGATAAGGATTCCTACAAAGCAACTCCCTATTTGTTAGTGTAAGAAAATGATCTTAAAATGATAAATTATTACTATAAAAATTTATCTCAGAAAAAAATTATATAGAAGTTTAGATGCTTGCTTTCAAATTTATTATAGAATCATTTTAAATTTAACTTTGAAAAAAATGTAATTAATAGTTACAAGATTAAGGCTTATAATATCAATTAAAAGTAAGGTTTATCATCTTTTGCACTTCTTACAATACAATTTTTGTGTGAGAGAGTGAGATTACTAGAATTAGAGAGATAATTAGATTTAATTTTTAATAGTTCACATCTATATCTCCTGCTAATAATTATGATTTTCTAGGATAATATCCTCCAACTTATTAGAGTAAAAAAATTTGAAAACATAAAAAATAAGTGATATTTTTTTAACAACCCCCTAAGTCCTAAATATAAGTTTTTTTTAGCACAGAAAGTCAAAGGATTTTTATTCTTTTTTTTTATTTTATTATTTTGCAAGAATGTTTATATATATATATCTATATATATAAGGCCATATATATATATATACATGATGGCAAAGGACACTTTGATTACACCAAATATAGGCATCACCCTACATATACCAACAACCAATCATGTGTACTTAAGGCCACATACAAACATTGTATATGTTCATGCAGCCTTAATAGACCTATAATCCTTGTGTCATTGATAAAGTTGGATTATTCTCATGGCCCTTGACCAATTGCTAAAGTTCGCCTTGGTCGAATATGTTCACTACTTCAGCTTAGCAATAAGTGTGTAAGCTCTGAATCATTTTTTGATAGTGTGAATTCTGAGTATTTGATAAAAAAAAGGGACTAGAGAGCCATTGCCAAAATATTTAGATTAGCCAAAAAGATCTACAAATTCAAAATATCAACATATATATTAAAAGTAATTGTAATTAAGGTGAAAATCATCTCTATTGTTCTAGAATTAATCTTATTCACTATAATCAAAATGTCAAGTTAATCATTCTATGTGGGGACTTTCCACTCTATCTTTAATTTCCCCTCCTTCCAATATTTGGGAAGAAGTGTAAAATCGAAAAAAATTACCTACTTCTCATATTTTTAATCACAACTAATTTTTATTGTTGTTGAAAATTTTTTAAAAAAAAAAGTATTTTTTTTTTCATGGAAACTCAGTGTTGACGTGAATAATGAATACAACTTCTATCTTCTCTTCTCACCTTTTATTTTATTATTTAATAATTATTTAATATTTTTTCAAAATATAGATATGATATAAGAATTTTTTATTTAATTCTTTTTTTTTTAATAATAATAAGCCAGCCGCACACTCACATCTGTCACTCACTCACCCAATCAAACAAGAACAGTCATATATTTCATGCAAGTCGGCACCTAATCTATCTACTATTCACAATCGCCTTAAATTTGATCTCTGCCGACGTGGCATCATTTTATTTGTTCATAGGATTTCCTTCACACGTGTCAATTGAGTGCATGCATGCATCCCATGCCACCCTTCACTTTCACTAATTTTTAAGCTCAGTAGTTTAATGAATGCCCTTCCAAACATGTATATTATTCAAATAAATAGAAAAAAGAGAAGTATCTATATACATACAACACATTTCATTTATATTATATATCTAACATTTATTTTTTCATCTAAAACACTTAAATTTTTAATATGGCATAAAAAGTATCATTATTATTAATTTATGACATATAAATATTATAAATATAAATATAAAACCTTAATGGGGTGAGATATATAAATAGACAAGAATTGTGTGGTATATATATATAATGTTTGCCAAAAAAAAAAAAAAAAAAAAAACTCTTTAACAAACAAAGCGATGAGTCACACCTCTTAAAAAATATCCCATACTTCCTCTTTAAGGGGGACAAGTGGCGAAAAACTCTATACACAGGTCATCTGAAAGGTTGTTTTTTTTTTCCTTTAAGATTCGTGAAATAAATTTAATTATTATCCTGAAAGTGAGTGGGGCCCAGGCATTAATGGTGAAGGCAGCCAAGGAGCAGTTTAAGCCATGGAAAAACAAGACAAAGCTTTTCCTATCAAATCAAAAAGTTTGGGTTGGGGCCCATTTCCAACCACCTTCCATGTGCGTCCATTCATTGCCTTTTTCTTCCCCCCACTCTTTTTAATTCCATTCTCTAACTACATCCCTTTGGCTTATTTCTTCCATCATAATTATTAAATAATTAGGTGAGACTTTAATTTTAGATATTTAATTAAAGTTTGACCATATCAAATGTGTTTTAGTGATATAATTTTAGATTAGAACTATTCAATTATCTTCAAATATCAAGTGCAATGATTGTATGCATTGACATAGCAAGTAGGATGGTGTTGTGGGAGAGGGTTGATGGAATGACAATGCCTCTTGATGTGTTCATATGAATAAAAGTATTTTAACATTGATGTTGTGAGCTGAAGAATTGATCTTGGTCTTGTTTGATGCTCATGTGAATGAAATAATTGTTGATGGTGTTGAAAATGAAGCCACTGTTGATCGAAAATCACGGGAACGAAAGGCTAATGTTCGCATAAGCAGGGTGATAGTCATGTGAGTGGAACTAATCGGTGGAGTTGTATGTAGCTATTGTGGCCATCACTCTGCAATTATCTATTACGAGGTAGAGGGTAGTCTAGAAGTAAAGCATGTTGAATGCAAAAAGCTATGAGATCTGAGGTAGAGGGTAGTCTAGAAGTAAAGCATGTGAATGCAAAAAGCTATGAGATCTTTTTTTTTTTTTCTTGTAAAGATTTTTTATTTTGATAGCTACAGTTATTTGCAGCTTAAAGTAATGAAGTTATTGTTCCATGTAGGAGTTTGATTCATATGTTAAGTTTGATGTAGACAATAGTTAAGAATAGTCAAGAGGAGGATGGTCCAATAAGACAGGCTTGGCCAAATGATGTAATTGAAGAGGCGGATTTTCCGATTAAGTTTAGAGTTGATATTTCTAAATCTACCTCTTCATTTTGGTCAAATGGGTTGAAAAAGCACCACATAAATGCTCACCAATCCTATATACATACATACATATATAAGTAACTCTTTTTGGATGTTGATTGTTAGGGGTGTAAACCAACCGAGTTTGAATTTGCTCAAAACTTGTTCGTATTTGACCCATTCAAATTTTTTTTTTGTTCGAAGTAGGCCCGTGTTCAAAATAGCTCATGAAAAACATTTTCTTGATCGGCTTGATAAGAATTTGTTTGTTCATTTCATCTCATATTTATTTTGAAATTAGCTCGAATTATTTAATAATAATAATAATAATAATAAATATTTTTAAAATACAATATACAAAATTAATATGAAAATAGAATAATATTATTATTTATTTATTTATTTATTTAATTTGAGCGAAAATGAATTGAATATGATCAAATGAAAGTTTGTTTGTGTTTGACTTGTTTGTAAATTGTGCTAAAAATTAATCATGTTCTGCTCGCTTAATCAACAGATAGAAAATGAGCTACTTAGTGAGTCAAACATGCGCTCTTAATGAATGATGAACTTTTTTTAACACTTGCAGTGAGCTTCTTCACCAATGGCTTATAAATCACGAGCCATAAGATAGATCCATTTGATTTTAATTAGATGTTGTTTAAATTTTATTTTTTAAAAAAATGATCTCTATTTTTGCTAATACTTATTGTTCAAATGCCATTTAAGTTGAGCCATGTCCTTTAAATTTGAATGAATTAGTATCTCTCAATCCGAATGCAATTTTCATTTTCATAGTTCAAAAGGGAAGTTAGCTATTTCGCTTTTCATTCATATTTGACACCTAATATTAAGAAAGATGAAGTGTAGATTGGCAAATGTTAGTTATAGTTATAGAGGATTGCTAGTTCTGCTCAAGTTTAGTTCATATTTTTAGTATAACTTTTATTTAAAATTGAGTAACTGGATAGCTGCAACTAAATCTATTCATAAAGCTTTTAAATAATAATTGGGTTCTCATGAGTTGAGCATTTGCCCATTGTAAAGAGCAAATGACAGTTCAAAGAACCTTGCGCCCATGCGCCACTTCTAAGCACCTAGGCACAATTAAGCGCCAATGCACTCGATTACAGAAAACCTAGTGTCTAAGCACCATTCATGGGTGTCTGGTTTCCAGATCCAAAGCACCAGGCACCTAGTTCCAAAAGAGCTAGCATTTAGGCTCCAATCATGGGTGCCTAGGCTCCCAAATCCATAACACCAGGAACCAAGCCTCTACCTAGTGTGCGAGGGATTCGTTTTGTTATGTCGTTTGAAGGCACGAATTATAGAAAACAAAGACAAGGATAAAGCTCGGGAGATATTATGCTTACGCAGACTCAATTCAGAATTTCCCCTTTCGGTCATTGTGTTCACCAGTCATCTCTAGTAGTCTAAGTATGTGAAGTACTGAGAGAGATTGATGAGGATGTGTGAGAAGAGTTGTATGGTGTTGAAGTTCAGTGTATGTGATTTGCTTGTGAGGAGAACGAAGAAAAAATCGGTTGGAGTACTGCCCTTAATTGGTTTTTCTATTCTAACTTCTGTATTTTTTGTGTTTTATTAAATAAACTGGTAATTTATGCGATACAAAGCATTGATAATGAGTAGCATACTGTTTTTTCATATATATTGGTAGTCTAGGAATTCTATGTTTAATGTGTAGAATGTGATTCACTTGAGACTACAAAGATGATATAGGTTAAGTATTTTTACTTAATTGACTTTCAATTTGGCCAATTATTACGTTAAAATACTTTGTGATCTAGTTGTGCGGCAACAGGCTAGTAGAACAAATTAGGTTAACTTACATTGATTTGGGAGAATGGGGACATTGCTTCTAGGTCGGTGCAATCATGTAGGTAAATACAAGATCCTAGATAATTATTGACTTGAGATACTAAACATGTTTGAATTCCAAACCTTCTTAAATTCCTCAAATGAGATATGAAGGACTTTTGTTCCTAGTTGTCACCCATATTTTGATGACATGATTAAACCATAATTTCCCTAGATAGAAAATCACACAAATTATAAACAGCTTAGGTTTTTAGTTAGTAAATTAGGAGCACAATTTTTAAAAAGACAACCGACCATTCGAACAATTCAAGATGGACTCAAAACCAGTAGACTATAGTTTTTCCTAATTTGGATAGCTAACTCGTTCTCTGAGGGATTGATACGCAGACTCACAATCCCTATATTACTTGATCGATACCTATACTTGCATGATTGTCAATGCTTCACAATATTTCGAGTGTATCATAAAGTTCATCTACAAGTGAAGATTGGATCACCTCTTGTTGATGCCTTTTAATGATGCATTGATTGTTATTGTAGTTGCTTATTTTGTCATGCTTTTGAACCTATGTATGTGTTGTTAACAAATAGGTAGAATCTAAGTTTGAATACCAAAAATATTGTTGAGATAGAAAATACTATGGTGTAAGAAGACATTTTTTTATTCATAATAGATTATAATGATGGTGTGAAAGCCAAGGTGTAGAGAGAGATTACGTTATGTTGAATTTTAATATTGGTTGAATAATATGGTTTAAATACTCTCCATCAACACTGCTGACGCTTTTTCAACAATTCACCTCGTCACCAATTATGCCAACACCTACCACCGTCAATCTTACTAATTTCTATCATCGCCACCAAGGTCAATATCAATGTTCTCGACCAATTAGTCATCACAAAGACTTTGTTTTCTCATAAGAGTTGAAATCCTCACTAAATAGTTATGCGACTTTTTGATTATAAGTGCTCATCAGTTCTTTTTATTTCAAGGCCTTTTCTATTTTTGGGGATTAGAGTGAAGCATAATGGTAAGAAAATAATCAACAACATCACATATCATATCAAGATGGCAACTATATATAATATTGAAAGGATCCAATGTCTATCCTGAAACCTTGCTTTCATAATTAATGCCTTTTATATTATGTTAATGCATTCTTTAACTATAAGAAAATGCATCATTTATAACATATAACTCAAGGCTAGATGAATCAATTTAATTAGATTCGACCCCTTTATCCTATTTTTTTTCAATTGCCAAATTTTCTATATAAAAAACCTCATGTATTCTATGAACTACTCTCAGTTTTTTTATTGATGCTCATGTAAAATTTTCATTCAATGCTAAAATGATAGTTCTCTGTGCTGTACAACTATACCAACATTCAAAAATAGTATTTTCTTTATATATAAAGTTTATTGCTCCACATAAATTATGAAATGCAAGCATAAATTCATTCTTTAACATAATTCCTTTTAAATAGGTGTTAAAGGCATTAACTCTAAAAGATTTACGTACATATCACTCAATTCTTACTATGTATTTATTTATTTAATACCTAAACTTTAGTCTTTAGATATATATCACCATATATACACATGAAACTCGGGGGTTTATTTGAGTCAAGCTCAAGCTAATTCCGACTCGACCTGTTAGCAAATGAGTCGGCTCATTTAGAAAAATATTAATCTAAAAATATACTCAAAATATATTAAAATTCATAATTATATCTTTCAATAATTAAAGATTTTTTAAATGATATTTATAATTTATATCAAGTAATTTATTGTTATTTATCACCTTGATTGATTATCATTTTACTATAAGAGTAATGTAAATTAATATTAGTTTCAGTATTTCATAATAAATAGGGATGCTTGAACTCAATAGACTTAATCTCAAATTTGATTAATTAATCAAACACAAGCTCGCGCCAAAGGTGACTCGAGCTCAAGCTCAATTCGGCTTGTTTACATCCCTACATGAAACTGTATATTTCACAAAAACAAGAACAATAATATCTCTTATGATATAAAAAAGAAATTTGGCGGTATAAATATAAAAACTAAAATTTATATATTAGACATGTAAATACATATGAACTAGACATTATATCTCTTAATGCCACAAAATTTAAGGAGAAAATATTGCGAATGTAACTTACATCGTGACTACGAATCTAATATTTTTTTCCAAATTAAGGGCCCACCCCTCCCCTGGCCTCCACCACAAAAAAGAAAAAAGAAAACTACCCCACATCATGAAAAGTTAAAAAGGCATACTAAAGTGGCTTTTAGTTGAACCATGGGATCACAATCCTTCAACATTGATTAGGCGCAGAACAAAGCCACCACTTACCCCACCTTTTCATCACCGAAAGGCTGCAAAATCCTGAAATTCTTCAACAAAAAGCAAAAAAAGATGCTGAGCTAAGAGCAATAAGAGAGGAATATTTCAGCATAAGAAGCATCCAAAAAAGAGTTGGAGCTTTTAGTCATGGGAGGAGGAATCTTAAACCAATTGGCATCAACTTTTCCATTGCAAATATACCACCACTTCCCTTCTATTTCCATCTTTTTATCCTGCACCATTATTTACTTTTGCGGTTCTTCTTTATCGTAAAACAGCTTTTCGGGGCATTTAAAGCATAAAGGTTTTGTGGTTCCTACCTCATCATGATTGGGCAAGTGGTTTGGTTGGTTGGGTGCTGGATTAGGTTTAGGTTGTTTGTTTTTGCTTTTTTATGATTGCTTTTGCGTAAAGAGGTCTCAAAAGCATACATAAATGACTTTTTAAGCATGCTTGACTTTTAATGATTTGTTTATTATACTTTTTAGTGGATTGGGGAGGAAATTTCGGTTGTTGAAGTTATCTTAAAACTAAAGTTTATTGACCGTTTGAGTTGAAAAGTTGATCTTTTTTTTATTTTTTTAAAGGCATAAAGAGGTAAAGGCTAAAGTTCAAGGTATTTTTTTTATATCTTATGTTGAATTAGTACTAATAATTTAGTTAATGGAGCTTTTATAAGCTTGTTGACATGAACTTTTTTGTGGTTGTCTTTTTATTTGTGATTAAGAGAGTTGCTCAATTGCAATTAAATATGAAAAAAAGTATGTGTGAATGATTATTAAAGTGGGGAGCTCAAATAATAAAACAACTACTCTATAGGTAATAGGGGTTCAAAAAATAAAATAATTTTACAAACTTTATATTGGACTTGTAAATATATATATATATATATATCTTCGCCGGGACGAAAATATAACTTTAAAAAAATGGGATTAGTACGGTAAAAGTAAATATATAAATAAATGAAGGGACTCAAAGTTAAAAAGTATATCATTATAAGATAAAGCGTAGGGCAAGTGTCAAAATAGTCCTTGGATATTTACATGGGGTCGTTTTAATCCCATAGTTTATAGATGTGCTAAAATAATTCCTGATTGAAACTATTTTACCTCCAATTTAAAGGATTTGAGCACTATTTTGACACATCTATAACCTCTGAGATTACAAAGGCCAAATATAAATAGTCGGGGATTATTTTACACTATACTAATAAAACATATATATGCATCAGTACACAAAGCTCTATATGAAATAAAGACACAGAAAAAATTCAGCAAATAAGTATAATTCATAATCAATTAATATTTCTCTATTTGGAGACCTAACAAAATATTATTGAAATAACAGTTTTCTCACCACATCACCTCAATAAAGAAAGCAGTCACATTATATAGAACACGAAAGTAAAATAGTATCTTAAGACGCCATAAATGGTTAAAATTAATGTTACATTTTCTCAATCCATGGCTGCAACTTGTATTGAACTTGCTATTTCATGTGACTAATGCGGTGATTAGACTCGAGTGCTTCGGGTGTGAGTGAGCTGAGCTGACTTGAATTTGACACGTTAACAAGCTCGCTAATCAAATTTATTGAGTTACGAGCTTGAACATGAGCTTACATTGAAGCTCATTTATTATAAGAACTTGAACTAAAGCTTAGTCTGACTAGACTCAAGAGCTTGCCCAGTGAGCTTGATTATATTAATTAAATTGTCAATTAATTTCATTTCTAATATAATAAATAGCTTATGTATTAATTATCCCATTAAAATTTTAATATATTTCTTAAAAAAAATTCGAGATCAAGCTTTCGAGCAGACCTTGAGCCGAGCATAATTGCCACAAGTAGAGCTTGTGCTGAGGTAATGAGCTCAAGTCTAGCTCGAGGGAACCATATACCTGATGAATTGTGCTTGAGCATAGTGTGGCTCGAGCCTCGACTTGTTTACATCCCAAGCTCCCAGTGACTCTAGCCACCTCACACCTAGGCTTGAGGTTGACTAGTTTAATCTTGCTTGAGCGCAATCTCGAGCTTAATTCTAAGAGTTGAGTTGGTTGACAAATTAGCTCATTTATTATTAAAAGGCAATTTGTCATGTTAATTTTTATAATAAAATGACAAAAAAGAATGAAATGTTGGAAATATTAAAAAAATTAAAAGTTTATTATTTTATATTCAAACTCTTAATTTTTAATATATTTAAATACATTTATATGAACAATTTATTAAACAAGTCTGCTCACTAGTTAAGGATGTTGGTTGAGGCTAGCTCGTGTTTGGCTTATTAGTTTACTAAACTCTGTCGTGAGCTATTTATAGATTTGAGCCCGAGTTAGCTCGCAAGTCAGCCGAGCTCAATTACACCCCTATTAGGAGCCGTTAAGAATGATGTTATACAACGAAGTCCCTTTAGAAAAATCTAATAAGAAATGTAAAAAATAGAAATTAAAAAAATTTGTATCGCAAAATAATCAATAGACTCAACTTCGGGCTATTTTTCACGATCAAATGCAGTCTCTGGTGAACCATTCGAACACAAAATCAATCACAAATGCTGACTTAAATAATAACAAAACTATTTTCCAACAATCATTAAATAAATATTGAATCATAAATAAATCATATTTGATCACGATTCAATCATTTTTGGAGCCACAGTCGAATCATGATCGAACAATTTTCAAAATCTGTCCAAACCATCTTCAATTCATATTTTGAATTATTGTAGAACTAAAGTATATGCATACTGGATTTCACAGTAGCCATCTTTTTCATTTCTGGCTTAGTAATCATTCTGCTTGATTGGAATGTCAACTATATTTATATATCCCCCACACATGTAGAATGTATAACATACATATTCATGAAAAATTTAACCATGGCATCCTTTATTTCTTCATATACACGCATTAACTATGAGAAAAATATCAAATAAGCCCATATTAGACCAATTCAACGAGCTTGCCCAAATGTTATGTTTTGTGGGCTGGGCTATATTACAACCTGGCCCCGAACGCTAACAAAAATGTGCCCAACAATCCAATTTACTGCTTGGCTGATAATCCACGTAAATCATAAATAAATCCCCCATAAAGTAAATGCACTTAAATTAGCTGATTTTTTTTTTTTTTTTTTTTTTTTTTTTTTTGACCTCACGAAAGAAAGTACACTCACAAATGGGAGGAATTATCATTTTTTTTAGGGAGACAAACTGTCTCACTAAACTCACATGGGAGTGAGTCGAGTGACTAGAGCAATGAAAGGCAAAATGGTATTTCAATAGGGGCAAAAATGATATTTAAGGAGGGGAAAAGGCCCAATTGCTCTCTCATGTAAGTAAAAATCTTAATTTGATGAGAGGCAATTGCACCCTCTGAAACCAACCTGGGTCCACCCCTGCTCTTAATCACTATCTCAAAGGTAAGTGTGTTATGTCTTAGTCATTTCTATGTATTCATATAACTACCAAATAAACAGAGGCGCAAAAATATTATGTCCAGGGTGCAACTCATTTCAAATTTGTAATTTTTCTATACAAATAATAAAATTTAACAATTTTTCTTATATAATCTATGTAATTTAATAATTTTGTTCCTTCCACCATACCCCTCTCAATATATATTTTTGCCCAAATTAAAAAAAAAATAGAATTTTGTTTGGCGATCTTGCTCACTCTTCAAAATTATAGAAAAAGAGCATTTCACGTGCAAAATTTTAATAATATTGTTATTTCTATGTGACTTTAAAGATTTGAGTTTTATTTATGTAAATTTGAAATATTGGGCGTTCGATATAAAAATACATAAGAATTTTGTTGGATGCGCAAAAATGCGCTTTAACTTTTAACAAAACCCTCTTCAATAAAGCCAAATTATTACAACTTTTTGTTTGATTTATCCGATAAGTACCGTGCATCATGTAATCAAGAGATTAAGGCCTCGTTTGGTGCAGCTTATTTATGTGTTTGACATTTAAAAATGTCACTTGGGCATTTGTTTTTTGCATTCAAGATACTTATCTGAAATATGCATTTAGCGTCATTTAATAATCGCGGCCGCGGGATCAACCCCGTTGCCTGCATCTTCAATCTCGCTTCGAGGGTTTGCTTCCTTCCATGCGCTTATGTTTGTCTCCTCCCTCGCCCGATCATTATTTCCTTAGGCCACTTCTCCCTCGCCATTTCCTCGGTTGTTCCTGTTGACAAATCCCGGCTTTCTCCCTCCTCTCTTTTCCGAGAACCTCGAATCGGCTTCTCACACCTTCATTCACGGCATCCCGTGTCCCGTTGGTATCGTCCTCTATCCTTCATCTTTTTCATCACTCTCCTGCAGCGGAAGCTGGTTATCTGGGCCCCTCTAATGTCATGTTTTCCTTCTCTTAAGCGTAACAATGATCTAGAAATAAGGGTTTGGGTCTCAACACGTCCTAAAATTGGAAACATTAGCTTCAAGCATTTTATTTTGTTTGTAATGCATTTCAATGGACATACCATCCTCTTGAGCTCAATTGTCGGTGTAATTGTAGCAGATTTGTTTTCATGATTATTTGTTGGTGAGCTGGCTCAGTTTTTCTGGTTGGGGCCTCTCTAATGCAATGTTTATATATATGCATTTTGCGGGGTTTTTTTCGTTGCAATGGTTATCTCTCTACGGTTTTCCAATTTCAATAATTTTTTTTTCTTTTTAAGTACGCTTGATACTCATTGTTATGTGAGGTGTGTCTCTTATTTTTTTCTAATGTCCTGATGTGGTTTTTGGCCTCTCAAGTATCTATGACGGTTCAGTTACAAACAACAATATTGTACAAGGGCAGAATGATCATTTATCCATAAACAACTACAATCAGATGTTTTCCAACAGCACAAACCAAGCAGTCAACCAACTTATCTGGATCAGCTACTGATCAGCAGTTTATATGGATGAGCTGCTTTTCAACAGCTCATCAATAAGTTGTAATTGCCCTAAACAGACCCTAAATTATGGAAGCATGAAACCAAATTTGTCATGGTGGTTAGTTGCAAAGTGTCTTTAATTAAATATAATGGATATAAAATTTAGAGAAAATTACATACATAATATCCAAATTTATATATTAAAAAGATTAACATCCACTTCATGTTTTTAAATTATTAAATTCATGTGTTTCTATACGTCACAACTAAATAATTAGGAATTTAGCAAAAAAGTAAAAATAGCGGTTTAAATTTTAGGGATAATTATACATACAGAGCATAAGAAATATTGTTATTTATATGCAAGAATATTCATGATATTAAAAATATTCTATTATCTTAGCATTACATAAATTTTTTCTGCACCCAAAAAAGTTTAGTTGAATGCAACTCATTGAAGGTATAAATTTTTTAATGTGAAAATTTTTATAAAATGAAAGCCTTATGTTTCACCTTTTTTATAATGATTTCACTAATGTGATGTTGATTATATTGAATGCTCTCATCACAATTGGAGAAAAAATAAACATGGAGGATGGATTGTATAAAGCAAGTGTTGAAATTTTCATCAAACAGCCATTAATGGATCTCATTGATGATAGTGAGCATTGGCAAAAAGGCTAGCATTTGTCTTGATACAAATGGTGGATGTTGGTGTTGATATTGATGATGACTATTTGATTTATTGGTGAAAGGGCCATCGACGGTGGTGTCGATGTTATGAGCTAACCTTGCTAGCAATATTACAAATATTTTCATTGTTCTTAAAGAATTTGGATCTTATTATCAACAAAAATTACGATATTTTTGCATGTATCTCATTGATGATAGTGAGCATTGCCAGTGGATTTGATAATAGACTTACTTGTTGATGTCAATATCTAGTGTTACATTTAGTGTCAATATTGAGTGTCAGTTTTAATAATGACAATGAGCATCAAATGGTCGTGACATAACTTTGAATTCTCTCTTGGATCTTCCTCATGACCTTATCGAAGCTTCCCCTCAAATAAGTTGAAATTTAGCTTATTTATTTATTTATTTATTAAAATGAGTAGTCTACTAATTTCAACAAAGAAATCAAAACATTTTATTCGTGACTTGTGTTGACATTTTTGATTATATATCTTTTTTCATCATTTTATTGCGTTGATCATATCGATTTTTAGTGTTCTTAGTGAGTCCGAGCTATGATTTATCTTTTTTAAGTTAGAGTTGCTTCGTACTGGTCTGAGTGAGTCCGAGCTATGATTTATCTTTTTTACTATTTCTTTGGAGAAGTTTTGTTTCTTTCTGCCTTAATCTTTGTTATTTGTTAAGATTGTTTTTGTTCTTTTATTCTTTGATCTTTTCTAGATGCCGAGTTTGATATAAGCATTGATGCATTCCGGTCATTTTTAAAATTCAACAAGTTTATGAATATATTTTTATATATTCAAAATGTATGATGGAATTTAATATTTTTTTGCAGGTAAGTTCTGAGCTCTGGGGGATAGTTGTCTTTTTTATCTTTCTTTGATTTTTATTTTGTCCTCTTTTTTTTTTTTTTTGATTTTCTCTCTCTCTTCATGTTTTATGTTGTTTATTTGGTATTTGTGCTTGCTTACTTTTTTTGTTTGTACGAATTAGGGCCCGTTTAGGAGCACTTATTTTAGTGCGGCGGTGTTTTGAAAACTTTGCCTATATGTTCGAGTGGCGTTTTCATGATGTCGTTGTTATTTCTTTAATATACGCGGCCGCAGAATTGACCCGGCAACCCGCGTTCGTTAGCTCCGTTTTACCTGGCTGCCCTAACGCGATCCCACATCCTTCTCCTCTCGTTCTCTCATGCTCGATTTGACTCCTTACTGCTGTTTCGCCTCTCATCTGCCTTAAATCCTCCCTAAGCCCTCTCCTAACGATCGATCTGTAAGTATTAAATGGAATGATTTTCGTTAGTTGGTGCTCTTTCAGCTAGATTTCGTTAGTTGGATTTTGTTGGGTAATGTTGGGCTTTTGATTGATTTGTTGTAGGGAATTTTCTCATTTTTTCAAATGTGTTTGGCATTTTAGTATGTTTCTCCTCCTCTTCTCAGATTCTTCTCTCTTATTATTTAGGATTTGTGATTTTATGTCTTGGGGTTTCTGTCTTGGCATTTCAGTATGTTTCTTTGGTTAGAATTTCCAAGAGAGCAAGCAATGCTTGCAGTGTAATTGGGCTTGATGGAAGCATGTTGGTATGAGTTGTTCTTGTTGGACGGTTGTAGTGCACTTTAGAGCTATGTTTGTTCTTAAGTTGTTAATGTTTAGAGTTGTTTTTGAAATTATATGGCTCACTTGTGGTCCCATATCTGTTTTGATCTATTTATTGAAATAATTTCTATGCGTCGAAGCATGAATTAGAGGCAGAGTTTTAGGCATTTCATGTGTAAATGCATAAGAATTGGTTAGTATGTATGTAAAGCTTTTTGCATATAATTGCAGATGATTGGGATACGATGGTTTCACAGGAGGACAATGCAGCTGATGACATACGTCGTCAAGGTTTTAAAATCAACATTTTAATAATTTTAATTATATTTGTAATTGTTTTTCCTTTTATTTTATTAGTTTTGATACTCATGAGTAAGTGAGGACTGTATCTTATTTTCTTAAATCGTTATGTATTGGTTTTCTGCTTCTGTTGTATCAATTATATTTCTCAGACAGTTCTGTTGTAAATAACATTACTTAACAAGGGCTGAATGATCATTTATCCAGAAATAACTGCAAATAAGTTATTTTGAATAAGCTTCCCCAAATAACCAACCAGCTTATCAAGACAACCTGCAGATTATCAGATTGTCAGAATAATCTACAAATATGCATATTATAAATAATTTTCAACTGTCCAAAACAAACCCTTAGTGTTCTTGGTGAATTGTCTATCTTCCAATAAGATTGATGTTGTAGGAGGAGTGTTGTTGAAGCCTTATTATTATTGTTGCAACGTTAGAGTGTTGTTTGGAGTGTTTAGATGTTGCTGATGTTCGAGTCTTATTTTGTTGTTTCATGTTTATTTATTGCCTGTTTGTTATTGGTGTTTGTTTTCTTAGTTTGTTTTTTTTTTTTTTTTTTTTTGCTATAGTGAATTGTATCTTGAATTTTTATTTTGTTACTCATTCCCTCTTATGAATAAAGGCAAGCGTGACCTTCACATTTTAAAATCATGTGATATGATTTTTTATATATTTTATATAGCATATTTCATAATTTACTCCCAAAATAAAGTATGAGCTTATTTTTCAAATATAAGCTTAATTTTCAAATCAGCAGGTTGAGCTCTGTGCACGCCGGCGACGCCTTTTATGATTTCCGCCGGAATCTCTAAATGGTCCAAACTTCCCGCCGCCGCCCTTGCGGCGACGGCTACCTTTTCGCTCGTTGTCACCTTCTTCTCTGGTAGCTTCTCCCCCTTCACCTATCTCTCTCATCCAAAACTATCGAAGAAAATACCACTCGAAACCCTAATCCGTTGCGAACTTCCAGCTTTCATTTGCAGGCGAAAAAACAGGCTTCTGTCACTCCGCGTTAAAGAGCTTGAAGCTTCTCTCGAAGCTTCTTTGGAGATGGCTGCATCGGAGCGGCGTGGGAGAGTTAGAGCCCAGCAGTTAAGTGGTTGACATTAGGAGCCCTATTGTTTAGCTTTTATATTAGGGTTTTGACTGATTTCGATTATTTACTATTTCAGGCGCTGCGGATAGCTTTGACTCAGCAGAGTTCTGATGGTTCGACAACCTCTAGATCAGAGTCAGCTGCTTCGTACCCCATGGCTCCCATTGGTTTCGTGCAATCCTGCTTTGCCACCAGGTTATCCAGTTAAAGCTGGTTGTTTGGTTCATTGTCTTCTACATCAAAATAATGATCATAAAATTATCCATCAAATGCAGTGCATTTTATTTATTAGCATCTATTATTTAGAATGACCATTACTCATTAGTGATACTGATACTTTTTTTTTTATCATTTTATCTCCCAGGCAGTGTTGCAATTTTGACTAACATTATATCATAAAGTAAGCTTTAAATATTACTGATTAAGTTGTCATTAATTATGTCACCAAATCGCTAACAGATGCTGAACGCTAATAGCCATTTTTTATGAAGAATGATTTCAAACGGGGAAGCAATTAACCAAAATTTTCTTGCCTCAAATAAAAACATGCATGCTAAAAACATGCATTATATTTTTGTCCAAAAAATTGCAAAATGTCAAGTATTCAAAAATAACATAAAGCTTTCTTTGGCTCAGTCAAAATAATTTTTTATATATATGAAACAGGAACTAATCCACTATCAAGAAACTACATGTGCATGAATCTATGGGGCACAAAAAATCATTCCCTTCCTCAGACCCATATTCACCAGTCTCATCACAAAAGAAGTCCTAAATATCTTAAGCCATATAAATAGTAGAATTTGTTAATGTTTTATAGAAATACAAGAATCATGCAAGGAAATAATAAATATAGAGATTCAAATCATACAAGAGGATCTTCAATTGAATTTACCTGAGATTTCATCACCATGCTTTCTTACAACATTGCAATTGTATCGCCCACCATAGTGCATGCGCAACTTTAGGATGTTGACTTAAACTATAAGCAAATTTGTCCAACAATTTTTCTCAATTCTATTTCCTTTCTTTTTTTTCTTTGTTTTATCTTCCCTCTTCCTTTTTTTTCACCTTTACATTCTCTTTAGGTCCCTTTATTTTCTTTTTGTTTTCTCTCATAGATGACTTTTTTTGGGTCTATTTTTCCTTTGGAATATTAGTCAGAAATTCCAGTTCTTTTATTTTCTATATGCCCCAGGAACTACACGCACATAAATGCACCCTTTTCTCCATTTTAGGGCAAATTGATAGTGTCGATGCACCTTTCGTTTGCCTAGTGAAATGGAAGTGATATGATTAGCAACAATATTTTGAATAATGATATCCCGGATTTGTACCAAAATTTTAATTTGTTTTCATCCAAGAAAATAATCCATAGAAATTAGTGTTTATCCATTAAAATTATACATTTTGAGTTTCATATTTATAATTGCCGATAATAGATCATTGATGAGCATTATTTAGAAATTTGTGGCAATCCTGAGTTTTTCTTTTGAATCAAATTTTTACGAAGATGTTTACTACACTTTCTAACCTTCTAAACCCCAAAGAATTCATATTACACAACTATAGAAAGCCTAGATGGCCCTCCAATTATTACCAATGAGAGGTCCCCTATGTATATTTATCGTTCATAGAAGTGAATCTACTAGTAATGATACTGCACTTGCCACTCAATCCCCCCACATCCAAACTGGTCATCTTTGTTATGATTTTTGAATAAGATGGATTTTCAGTATGATCGATTCATTTGATTATATTCAATATTCTTCTCAGTAATGTGTGACCTGCTTTGTTTCAAAACTCAAAATGCATTCATGTAGTATTTTCCCCTTTAAGTCGCAGTGCTTCAATATAAATGATAATAAAATTAAAACAGTGTCACTCAAAGGTGCAACCTACAATATATAAACTCCACTAATTTTTTTTTTCTTTGACAATTGACTTTAAGAACTTCAGTATCTTCTGAGAACTTGCATTGTGCTTGATTAGGAGCAACATCAGATTCTTTTTGTTGAAGTTCATTCCTCTGCAAGTAGACTCAAGTGAAATCGATTGAGATCCCCAATGGATGCAATAGTGCATGCATTGGGTCGAATAAAAGGTTGAGTGCGGTATAAACTGCACAAATATCACCTTTTTGCAAAATGGACTATGCAAATACATCTGAAATTCAAAATTACCCAAGAAGAACGATATGCTTTGGACCCAAAATCAGTGAGCAAAACCATAATGACATAGCAAGAGATAGATGGAAAACTAAAAAAAGGGCTGCTCTAATAAAAAAAAAACAAATACAAAAAAGCAATATACAAAAGATGTTCTACTTTTGGAGGTAGATCGGCTCTCCCACCCCCTAGACGTCATTTGGAACACTGGCAAAAGAAAAAAACACAACAAACACCAACATACATGCATGAAAAAATAAACTCTAGGTTACTCCCTTTAATAGAATCCTCTTTCAGTATTTCAAAAACTTTCCTTCAAAGCCTTCCTTTCAAATTTCTTTAATTTCTCCTCCTTCAAATTGTGATTAAGGCCTCGTGGACCACTTTTGCTCCCTTCCTTTTTTTTGTCGCAGCGACCCTTTCCCTTCCTTTTTTTTTGTCGCAACACCCGCCATTCTGGTTCTTCTTGTGGAAGCGTCTGTCCCGCCTGGCCGGTTGGAGGATTATGGACCTGTCCAAAACAAGCGACGTAACAATACACTCCTCCCAAAGACGTATCTTTTCTTCAATGTGGAAGAATGAAAAGTACTTGTGGATCACCTCGTAGGTTTCCCACGTTGCTTCACAGTTTGGCAACCCTTGCCACTTAATGAATAATTCCTTTGCTCCCCCTGCTTCTTGTCGCACTCCTATCTCTAGCAGCTCTAGAATCACTTCCAAGTCCTCTGTCAGCGTCGGCGTTAGTGTAGACGAGGGTGTGTGATCTCCAATCGCATGTTTCAGCTGTGACACATGGAAGACTGGGTGTAGTGCAGATGATTGTGGTAATCTCAAATGATAAGCCACCGCCCCGATGCGTGCCAACAGTTCATATGGTCCAAAGTATTCCAGTGAAAGTTTCTCGCTCCTCCTGTCCAATGTTTTCTGTCGATAGAGCCTCAGCTTCAAGTAGACCATGTCCCATGGTTCAAACTACACACTTATGTATTCATTCGCTTTCCTCTTCATGATTTGTTGAACTCTCAGTAAATACCCCTTGAGCTCTCTAATATCCTATCTCTCTCCTCCAAGTAATGATCGATGTTGGATACCGGAGTGGTACTATACCCATAATATATGAAGTGAGGTGGATCCCACCCATAAAATATCTTGAAAGGAATTGTCTGTTCTGCGGTGTGGTATGAAAAATTATACCAATATTCGGTCCATACAATCAACTTAACCCATAGCTTCAATTTATCGGATACAAAACAATGCAGGTATGTTTCCACACTCATGTTGACCACCTCATTCTGCTCATCAGTCTATGGATGATATGCAGTGCTTCTTTTAAGGATTGTCTCTTACAACCTGAATAGCTCTTTTCAGAAGTGGCTAAGGAGCACCTTGTCCCTATTCGATACAATCAATTCCGGCACCTTGTGTAAATGGATCTCTTTCCGGATAAACAACTCCTCAATTGAGACCGCAGTGTAAGAATGTCATAAGGTAATGAAATATGCATACTTAGGCGATCCAAGTCCACTATAATCACCGTGGACCCTTCGAACTGTGGCAACCTTTGATAAAATCCATCGTCACATCTTTCCAAACCTTCTCTGGTAATGCTAATGGTTGCAATAACCTTCCTAGTGCTGTGGTTAAGAACTTGTGTCGCTGACACACATCACATTTTGCTATCATGTCCTCCACATCTTTGCACATTACCCAATAAAGCTCTGTTGCCAGACGACTGTAGGTCTTTTGCACTCCAGAGTGTCCTCCGATCGCACTACCATGAAACTCTTATAATAATCTGGGAATATACTCTGACAACTTGGGTAGCAAGAATCACCCTTGGTGGAGTAGCTGCTGCCCCCTCAATGCATATTCCAGATGACTGTTTGAGTCCTGCAGTAACTCGATTCTTATCTTCTTCAGCTCCTCATCGCTTTCGCTCTTCTATCTTAAGGCTTCCTAATCTAGGACCAAGGATACTAACGGGGCTGTCAATTGGAGTTCTTCCATCTTTCTTGATAGCGCATCAGCTTTCTTGTTCTCCAATCCTGTCTGGTATTGAATCTTGAAATCATATCCTAATAGCTTGAATAGCCATCTCTGATGCTCCTCAGTCACCATCTGCTGCTCCAAAAGATACTTTAAACTCCCTGATCTGTCCTGAAAAAAAAAATGACGTTTCAATAGTTGAGGCCGCCACTTTTAAATGGCCAAGACAATTGCTATCAATTCTCGTTCATATACTGATTTTAGCTTTGCTCTAACTGTAAGAATCTGGTTGAAGTAGGCAATCTGTCGATGATCCTGCATAAGCACTGCTCTCAATCTGTACCCTAACACATCCGCTTCCACACAAATGCTTTACTGAAACCTGGAAGTGTTAATGCTGATACGTTAGTCATGACCCTCTTCAAATGTTCAAATGCTTGCGTTGTTGTTTCCCCCCATTTGAAATTATCTTTCTTCAACTACTTCGTTAGTGGCCATGTTATCATCTTATATTGTCACACAAACTTCCGACAACAGCCAATAAGACCCTGGAATTCTCTCATCTCCCTCAAATTTCTTGGTAAGGGCCAATCAACCATAGCTTCGATTTTGGACTGATCCACTGCTACTCCAATTCTGGTCACCACATACCCTAGGTACTCCACCTATAACTGTGCAAATGAACACTTCTTAAGGTTGACATACAACTGGTGCTCCCTCAGTTGTCTCCAAGATTGTTTGTAGGTGCCCCACACGCCCTGTTTCTGTATGACTGTAAACCATAATTTCATCAAAGAATAACAATGCAAATTTCAGAGGTAAGGTTGAAAAAATCTATTCACGAGGGTCTAAAAAGTTTTCGGGGCATTTGGAAGACCAAACGACATAACCAAGAACTAATAATGTCTTTCATGTGACATGAACAACTTCTTATCTGCTGGATTTATCCTTATCTGGTGGTATCCAGACTTGAGATCAATTTTTGAAAAAATAGTTAACTCATAAAGCTCATCTAGTAACTCATCAGTCATAGGGATAGAAACTTATCCAGCATCGTCTCCTTGTTCAAATCCTGATAGTTTACATAGAATCTCCAATTATCATTTTTTTCTTCGCTAACAGGACGAGACTGGAAAAAGGGCTACCTGTATGGTCGAGGCAAAGATTATCAGGCCAACTTCATCATTCTGAATCTGGGGATACCTGTATGGTCTGACGCTGATGAGAGAAACACTCTCCTTCAGTGTAATAGGGTGCTCATGCTCCCTCGGAGGAGGTAACATGTTTGGCTTTTGAAAGATATTCATAAACTGTTGTAGGAGTTGTTGGACCCCTTTTGGAAATTCTGCCTACTCTGAATCTTATATCTACTCAATGCTCTGCAACTCCGCCAAGTAGCTTAGTCCTGCTCCCTCAATCAACTTTACCATGGTTTTGAGCGATACCATGGTTTGGCATAAGCTAACATCTCAACATCACCTTCCTATCCTCAACTTGGAGCTCCATTGTCAAAGACTTCCCATCCACCTTCATCTCCCCTAATGTTCACAACCACTTTATCCCCAAAATCACATATGTGATGTCCAAATCTAAAAGAAGGAAATTCACCACCACCTGTAAGTCATGTAGTGTCAAAACCAATATCTTACGCTGAAGCTCCCTGTATTCACCAGCTCCAACCCTAGCTTCTCCACAACCTGATTTGAGATGAAGTTATGTGTAACTCCGCTATCCACCAACACCACAATCGGTTATTCTCCAATCCACTCCCTCACCTTCAGGGTGTAATTTGGAGTAAATCCCACCATTGAATTGAGGAACATCTCCCCACATCCAAATGCAGATGCTCCTCCGTCTCCTCCACTGATTCCTTACGCTCTATATCCTCCTCCTAAACTAAAAGAATCTGAAGGGCGCGCTCCTTGCATCGGTTGCCTGGGGCATATTTCTAATCACAACAGTAACACAATCATTTTGCTCTTTTATCCGGCACTTCTGCATCTGTGAGGTGTTTGAAACTACCCCCTAGACGTGTTCCTATATTTTTCTCTTTCGATGTCTCTCTCTGAAATAACACTGTCTAGGTCCTCGGCGTTGTAGTTGTCAAGGGGCTCTTGTAGATTTCTCCGGTGCTGCTGCCTTTGCTGGTCTTTTTCACTTGTTTCTTATCCTCCATCATCTGGGTGAGTTTCATCATTTCTCTCAATCCACGCGTTCTCATGGGTCGGATGGCTGCTCGAATGTCGGGCTTTAGACCTTTCAAGAAGTTCCGTTCCATTTCTGCTACAGAAATACCCCTCAACTTTCCTTTTAAGAGCTCGAACTTCTTTCAGTATTCCGTAACCGTCCTTTCCTGAGTCAGAGCATAGAATTGTTCATGTGGCTCTCATTCCCAAATTGCTCGGAAAGGCTCCAATAAGCAATCATTAAACTCCTCTCATGAATGCATCGAATACCTTGCCTTTATCCACTGAAACCAGGCTAAAGCCTTCCCCTTCAAGTATAATCTCACTATCATGAGTTTCTCTTCCTCAGATAATTCATTTAGTGCAAAATACTTTTCCATCTGATACACCCACCCATGTGCATCCTCCACTTTGAAGATCGACATCTTCACTTTTCCGACCCTTGCATCTCTACCCCAACTTTCTCTTCCTCTGATTTTTACTCCCATGTATCTAGGGTGAAACTCCCTCCTCCGGTCATAGACTTACCCAACTCCCGATTCCTTTTTTCCTCCACTGCTTCTGAGCCCCTTACACCATCTCTCCTCCAATTTTCGGCCCAAAACCCTTCATTTGGAGTCTCCACTCCCCCTCCTCTCGAAGTCCTATGGGGACGCTCGTGTTGGTAGATGTTGTCTTCCTCGGCTTCTCGCTCGATCTTATTTCTTTTTTACTTTGCCAAGGATTTCTCTGATCAACCCTTGGTTAAGGTTTGCAACTGGAGTTATAAGCACTACCTTGGATTGCATCTTCATGAGTTTTTTCATCATCTTCTGTATTTCTCCTATGCTTTCAAATCCATCCTCCATTCGACTTTTAATGGAAGAAAACATGTCCTCAATAGTGGCAAATCTCTCTTCCATCTCTGATCTGATTTGTCCTGCCCCTCCTTCTAGCTCATCCATTTTCTTTGTTGCCTCCATCTCACCAAGTTCAAGGCTCTGATACTAATTTGATATGCTTCGGATCCAAACTTAGTGAGCAAAGCCACAATGAAACAATAAGAGAGATGAAAAACTCAAACGAAAGCTGCTTTTATTTAAAAAAAAATGCAAACAAGCAAAGATTACCTAATTTCGAGAGGTAGATCGGCTCTTCCTCACCCTAGACGTTGCTAGGAACACCACCAAAAGAAAAAAAAAATACAGCAACCACCAAAATACATGCATGAAAAAACAAACTCAAGGCTACTTCCATTAATAGAATCCTCTCTCAGTATTTCAAAAACTTTCCTTCCAAGCCTTCCCTCCAAATTCCTTTAATTTTTTCTCCTTTAATATGTCATTAAGGCCCTCGTAGATTCCCATTGCTCCCTTTTTTTATCTGCGCAGCAACCCGCTCCTTTTTTTTTTTTTGCTGTCGCAGCAGCCCGCCGCTCTTGTTCTTCTCATGGAAGCGTCCGGCCCGCCTGGCTGGTTGGAGGATTTTGGACCGGTTCACATACCGGCGGCGTAACAAAGAAGTCTTTCATGATCAATTCGATTGAGCAGGTTATGTACGGGTCATTATGTGAATCAACGTCAAACAACTCAACCGTCATTGAGATGGCCCAAACATCATCTTTCACGAAATGGGTTGTGCATGTGCATTTTGAAACTTTAAAGTTATCTAGAAATAACACCTATATTACTTGGCTCTCTGGGTAAATTTTAGCAACACATCTATTTATGGCGAATCTGTTATTTTCATCTTTGATTAGTCATATAAATGGTAATTGCTGAACTAAACGTACTTGAAATTATATATATATATATTATTGAAATTCCTTCTATAAGACAATGGGCATTTTATTTAGGTTGACGTTGTGTGTTATGTTGAGATCCCCAAAAATGATGAAAAAAATTTCCCATGTAAGGAAGAAGATATTTGGGTGGATATCATGCGTTGAGTCAAAATCCCAAGTTTAATGCCAAATTTTTCTTGCAAGCTTGGAAACATTTGTCTTAATATTGTAATTTATGCCAAAGTCTCCAAATATCTATTTAATTAACTATCAAGCAAAATATATACAAGAAAATTCTAAAAATTATAAAAGTTGATCTCTTTGACCAACCAAAATACTAAGAATTCATCAAGTAGACTTCTAGATTAGTTAGAAGAGAAGTTCTTCTATAGCTCTAGTCTAGAACTTAAATGGATCAAGAAGTTCGGATTCAACACGCCCAAAAATGACCAAGTCACTGACAACTTGTCTTACTCGGAATGCCATAAGAATAGCTGCTATAAGAGAGCTCTCGTTTGATCAGTCTGATAAGTATTATTAAGTTTTTATTATATTCGACTTGATAATGTCAGGTGGAATAGATTAAAGAGATTTTAATTAGTCAAGTTTTAAGGAGAAATCAAAGGATTTATTTTTGCTCAAGCTAACATTAAATTGAATTTTTAATCATTGCATAAAGCACAGATTGAAAAAGTCTTTCTTCTTTAACAAGGCCAATAAAACACAAAACACGGGATCAAAAAAGTTATTGTGAAGATCATCAAAACTCGAGTATGAATTAAAGGAAATTCAATCCTTAATGGGTTTGTCAGATCATCAAGCATGGGATCGACAAGCAATTAGTTGTCGACATTTTGCAAGACTGAAGGCTGGGTCACTGCATGCATCTTTCATTAAATTCATTAAAGCACAAAGTTAAGACTGAAGGCCCGCTGAATTTCCAAAAAAAGTCCCATAAAAGACAATTTAGATTTTAATTCATTCTTCATATCCATTATAGTACAAAATTAGTACGTAAGATATTTCAACTCAAAATTGCCAAAAAGAAAAATGGGGAATCCAAGACATGAATTATAGGTAAGGAGAGAAAGTAGCAATCCTTGGATAATTTGTAGAGTGCGAAAGAATTATTAACTATTGTTTGGTTTTATGTTATTTGTTTGGTTCGAAGGAGTTATATAAGTGAATTAACGGATCAAAGTATGATAACTTATTATTTTCTTGATGTGACATTAGATGGCCCAAATTTGACAACATCTTGATCTCACACAATTAAAGATGCTACTAAACCAAGCAAGTGACATCTTTCAAATAACATTCATAACATTATTATTGTCAGTAAGCTTGGCAACCTCTTATCAAGATTGGGAGGGAGATACTATGGATCGGAAAAAGAATCACTTGGAGCAAATAATGCATTGGGAATGGATATATTTTTGTGAGTGAGAGTGAAAGGAATTGGTTGTTAGGGAGACAGAAGTGGGAGAGAAGGAAGGGAAGTTTGAGTGAAAGAAAAAGATTTTGTTATTGATAGTATGTATAGAGAGAGGGAGTGTGGAAATAAGAGAGAACTTAAGGGAGAGGAAGAGAGCATATGAATAAATGTGTGGAGAGCTTGGTAAAGGAGTATGAGAGAGAAATATGGGTAGAGAGAGGATGTAGAGAGTGAAGGGGAAGGTTTGATGAGAGCTAGGATTATAGAAGCATCTACCTTTAAAGAGAAAGTAGGAAATCAATTTTCATTCATTCTAAGATCAAGTATGTATTTTGCATAACCTATGGTAATTATTTATATTAATTTACACTTTTGTAAAAAGAAAAAGTGAACTCTATACAACAAACATGAAAACAAATTAGCCTTAGAGACTTAAAAAACCTTTATAACAATCAACACATGCCAAGAAGGACACCTGATATGTTGCATGGTGCATAACATAAACTTATCGAGGTAATTAAAGGCGCTAAAATGACAATCATGCATGAATGTCAACTTGAATTCTGTTGATAGCCTTCCATAGGTGGGAATGCAATAGAATTTTTTGAGCTGCATCATGCTGGAGCATATTGTTTAGGAATATTTACATACATACCAATCAATTCCTATGTATTTACATATTTACATATCTAACATCTAAATTATCTAACATCTAAATTTCAAATTTTACATGTATGCCACCTCACCTATGCATGAAAAGGTGTATTTCACTTTTTAAAATTTGAAGTGGTGGTATTTTGAGTTTATATGAAAGATTTGGGTGGTATAAGTAAAATGTAAAGTTGAGGTGTTAGATATGTAAATGCAAAAGAACCAAGTGCTATATATTTAAATGCCTCTGCTGTTTAATGATGGTGGCATAACAAAATTTTAATGAGGAAATTGTGTTTATTTCATATTTAAAATATATTGAGCCAAAAATGGCAAAAAAATTAAAAAGTTGTCTGTCCGTTCTTTGTTGTGTGAAGAAAAAAAAAGTAATAAATAAATAAATAAATACTTGTAAGGGATCGAGTTGCATCTTGTGTTAAAACTATGAATCTTGGTGCACATTTACTTTTTTTTGTGTATACCTGCCTTTGATTATAATCTTCATTTAGGAATGGTACACCGAGACAACCCTTACTAGTCCCTCTTTCTAGAGCATGCTTATTGTTTGATTCCAGCCGAGTTCCAGCTGCTGCATTAGATGGACTTGGTGAATACTCGCATTGTTGGGTCTTGTACGTATTTCATCTGAACACCGACCTTGAGAAGTTGTGGAAACAAACCTCCAGATCAAAATTTAAGGCAAAGGTTTGTTTGTTTCTGGCTCAATGTGTTCTAGATTACCTCCTTAACTTGCTTACTTGGGAAATACATCTGGTCTATTGCTTAATCATATGTTTGACAGGTGAGAGTCCCTAGACTTGAAGGTGGCAAGATGGGAGTCCTTGCCACAAGATCACCACATAGGCCTTGTCCTATTGGTCTTTCTGTTGCAAAGGTAAGATTCTATAAACATATTTAATCGAGAGCCGTATGTTGAAGATTCCTCACAATGGAAGTATACTGTCAGTTCGCTTATTAAGCTATGCCCTTAGTTTGTTTTAATTTTAATTGAACTAAATTCTTGCTATCAACTGCGAACACATTGCAAGTATATTATTCTACGGTGTTAGGTTAGGTTTGTGGATCAGGTTGAGGACAAACCTAAAATTGACCCGACCCAAAAATACTTGACCTGAATCCAACTTGAATATTGAATGGGTTAGAAAATTCAAACTGAACCCAACCAGTCTTCAACCCGCTAACCCATTTAATTTAAGGTATAATAATTATTCAGATCTATTTTAAGTCAATTTTAGTTTAGCGGGCCAGTTTCTGGTCTATTTCAATATGACGGGTGGACCTGGACCCCATTTGAAAAATTAAATTGGTTAGGATTTCTAACCTGAACCTGACCCGAAATTTATTTGGGTTAACCTGGACTCGGATTCTTTGAGTCAAGTTTGGGTTGGTATGTCCGGTCAAATTTTTACACCCCTATATAGTTCTATTGCAGTAAAGTGTGACTTCAAATTTTTCTTATACAGAAAAAAGAGTGAGATTTAAGGTAATTGTGGTGGATATAAGTTCATCAGGGCTAATTGTTCTCACTTCCTATTATGATTTCCTCGCTAGAAAATGTTAACTGAAGGAACAAAAACTGTTTTTTTTTCTAAATTTCCATTCTATGTCTTCATTGCCACTCAGCATTCGTGATCGATCATATACCCTGAGATGTTTCTTTAATGTTTTTCTCAGATGTACTCTATTCAGCTTGTACTTTGTTAATGAGCCGTGCTTTTATTTTGATAGAATTACTAATACCCTCTTAGGTTTAATTTTTTTGAAATACATGAAACCAAAGAGTCTCATGGCAGTTACCAAATACATGAAACTAATTTGATCGAATATTTGGTTGTAATGTTGTCTGTGAAGTTCGTTGATAACAGTACTTTTTAATCCTTTTTCACCATACCCTTTCGGAAAAACTGCTTTTTTGTTGCTCTCACAGTAGAGTTATGTGAAAAGCCAGCTTTGTGAATTAAATATCAATATGCTTGCTTTGTTGCAGCTTATCTTGCCACAGAGCACAGAAGAAATTAGAGTTGATAATTATGTTTGAAACCAGGCCAACGTCTTAATCCACTCAGATACCACTATCTTTTTACTCAACTTGAATATGTCTTGTTTTTAATTAATTTAATTTAACTCGAAATTTACTGGACACATACATATATAGATACTTATATAGATACATATGTACATCTATAGATACATATAAAGATAAATAAATAAATAAATAAACAAATAAATAAATATATATATATATATATATATATATATAGGTAAAAAAATTTTTTCAAACTTAATAGATTTGAGTTGAGCCTGGCCTGATGTGAAATTGAAATTTTTTATTTTTTTTAAAATATATAGTTTGGCTCGCTCAATTTGACTCCATATCACACATACAGGAAACCCCTCAATACAGTGTTTGTTACAATTTCTGAAATGCGTATTATTATATTATGCTCATTGCATAGGGCCAACATGCCTTTAGTATGGAAGTATGAAGCGTAAGTTACTTGAGCAGTGACGGACATATATTTTAAAAGCCTTTTGTGTTGATGTTAGACAAATGTAGGCTGTTAGCGTACCACTGACATTCTTTGCAATGAAATATTCTCTAATGTTTTTTTTTCCCCAAAATTAAAGTTGGACATGTTCATGACTCCATGACACTCCCCTATACGGCAAACAAATACGTTGACATGGCCAAAACATATGATGATTATAAAATTTATTATTTAGACAAGCTAGCTTTACAAACTGTATTTTTTTTTTTAATTTATGTTGGTGAAGGTTCTATTGAAGGAAACTTGTTGATGATGATAACCATGATGTCAAGATCAACTGGGTGATATTAAGTTTTTTTTTGTCATGTTTATGATATTGTGCTTTATTATGTGATACTTTTTGATGGAGAATATTGACATCAAGTAATGTAAATATAGACAAATTATAAAATTTAAAAGAAAACTTTATCAATATGGTTATATTATAAATGTATCCACATTGTGTTGCGTTTTTTTCTCATCTCAATTCAATGTTTGTGTTTTACAAAGGCAAGCCATTCATTCTTTTCTCATTTCTTGAGTTGTTTTCCAGATTGAGGCACTTGAAGGAAATGCACTTCTGCTTTCAGGAATAGATCTGGTAGATGGAACGGTGGGATCTTTGTCTCATAAATTTAAAAGGCTGTTTGGGATCATTTTTTTTTTAAATTTTGTGCATGTTCTTACTTAAAATAAAACACGGTTGATATATTATAACATGTTTAGTTGCTTTTAAAAATACTTGATAATTTTTTAGATATTTAAGTGTTTTTAAGAAAAAAATAATTTGTTTTTCAAAACAAAAAATAAAAATATGCAAAAAATGGACTGAACAAATTTATGTTTAAAGTAAAAGTAAAAAGTAAAAAATAAAAAAAGTGATTCCAAACAAGCCTTACGTATCTCAGTATGTTAGATAGAAGCTTTGTAGTTCTAAACTTCTTCTTGTTGAATTGGCAGTTTTAATATGATAATGTGCTTATGGTTTATCAACAGCCAGTACTTGATGTCAAACCTTACTTGCCATACTCTGATAACGTTCAAGGAGCAACTATTCCCAAATGGTTGAAGGTAATTTTCATTATAGCCTTTTTCACTACAGGAATTAAGCATTTTTGCGTCGGACGGATCAGACGTAAATTGGACGTAAATCTGATGATATTTGAGGGTTATTATCGGATTTGCGTCTGATTTACGTACGACTTTTTCTGACGTTAATTCAGGCATCAGTAATATTATTTCCGTTCATTTACATCAAAATATTCCGACACAAATAATTTATTAATTATAGTTTTAGGTTTTTGTTATTGTTAATTATAGTTGTAGAATACTATAGCTATAGTTATTGTGTAGGATGTTGTAGTGTTCTATATTTATAGTTATAGTTTAGTTTATAGTTCTTTATTGTTGTAGAATGTTATAGCTATAGTTTGTTATAGTATTTTATGGTGGAGTGTAGTTATGATTAGTTGTGGTTGTAGAATGCTGTTATTGTAGTTATAGTGTAGTTTGTTGTAGAATATTGTAGCTGTAGTTATGATGTAGTTATACTTGTTATAACTAGTTATTGTTGTAAAATACTATAGCTATAATTTCACTGTAATATGTTGTAGAATAATATACTTGTAGTTATAGTGTCATTATATTTGAAATGATAGTTATAGTTGTAAAGTACTATAGTTTTAGTTATAATATAGTATGTTGTAGAGTACTATAGTTATAGTTAGATATAGTTCTAGAATGTTATAACTATAGCTCTACTTTAGTATGTTTCATAATACTATAGGTATAGTTAATTGTAGTTTTATGTAGTATAGTGTAATTTAATGTACTTATAGTTAGGTACAGTTATAGAATATTATAGTTGTAACTGTAGTGTAGTTATTGTTATAGTTATAATTAGTTATAATTGTAGAATACAACGATTATAGTTATACTGTAATTACGGTTGCAGTTGTAATTAGTTACATTTTTGTAGATATTATATCTATGGTTATTGTTTAATTTTAGTTGTAGTTATCGTTAATTATATTTGTAGAATATTATAGCTATAGCTATAGTGTAGGCATAGTTAGTTATAATTCGTAGAATATTATAGATATACTGTAGTGTTGTATGTTTTAGAATATTATGACTATTGTTATTGTTTAATTCTAGTTGGTAGTTATAGTTTGTTATAGTTGTAAAATACTTTACTTCTAGTTCTATAATCAGTATTATTGTAGAATACTATAGCTATAGTTATAGTGTTATATAGTGTAGTCTAACTTAATGTTATTATTGTTTGTTATAGTGTAGAACACTATAGCTATATTTATGGTTTAGTATGTTTTAGAATATTATAGTTATAATTATAGTATAGTTATAGTTATAGTTATAATTATAATTGTAGAATTCTTTTGCTATTGTTATAATGTAGTATGTTGTATACTGTAGTTATTGTTATTATATAGATTTTGATTTAGTTATATTTTGTAATAGTTGTAGAATTCTATTGCTATTGTTATAGCATAGTATGTTGTTGAATACTATAGCTATTATAATGTAGTACATTGTAAAATACTATAGCTATGGTATTTTGTAGTTATAGTTTTAGTTACAGTTAGTTTTAGCTGTTTAATATCATAACTATAATTATAATGTAATATTTTGTAGAATTCTATAGCTATAGTTATAATTGTAATTGTAATATTAATATAGTATAATATTACATAGTGTTACATGATATAGTGTGATTTAATGTAGTTATAGCTCTAGAGTACTATAGCTATAGTTAATATGTAGTTATAGTTGTATCTGTAGTTAATTATAATTGCATAAAATAACTATAGTTATAATATAGTATGTTGTAGAATATTATAGTTACGTTTATAGTCATAGTGTTGTTATAGTTATGGTTATAATTATTTATAATTGTAGAATATTATGACTGTAGTTATTATGTAGTATGTTGTACAATATTATAGCTATAATTATATTATAGTTATAGTTAATTATAATTGTAGAATAATATATCTATAGTGTAGAATGTTGTAGGATACTATAACTATATTATAGTTAAGTTTATAGTCATAGTGTTTGTTATAGTTTTAGAATATTACAGTTATCATTATAATTTATTATCGGAGAGAATCTTCTTATAATGTTTCCACCTAGTGCAAGCATTGGTTTGAGCACCGAAGGGTTTTGTGTAGGGCAAACACTCTCCGGTCTGGTTGACATTCTACTTGGATGATTATGTATAGGAGAATGAGGGGTCGACACATATTAACGTTACTATAGTTAATATGTAGGTATGGTTGTATTTGTAGTTATAATTGCAGAACAATAATTATAGTTATAATATAGTATGTTCTAAAATACTATAGTTATAGTTATAGTGTTTTTATAGTTGTGATTATAATTAGTTATAATTGTAGAATATTATAGCTATAGCTATTATGCAGTATTTTGTACAATACTATAGCTATAGTTATATTGTAGTTATGGTTAATTATAGTTGTAGAATAATATATCTTTAGTTATAGTATAGTATGTTGTAGGATACTATAACTATAGTTATAATATAGTTCTAGTTGTAGTTATAGTTTGTTATAGTTTTAAAATATTATAGTTATAATTTATTGCGGGAGAGAATCTTCATATGATGGTTCAACTTAGTGCAAGCATTGGTTTGAGCATCGAATGGTTTTGTGCGGGGTATTCTACTTGCATGATTGTGTATAGGAGAATGAGGGGTCAACACATATATACGAGCTTCACTTTCTAGGCACACAACATTTTTGCATGATACAATTTTACACTCTTTGTATGGAACCTCTTACTGTTTTTGCATGATACAAATTTTACACCCTTTGTAAGGAACCTCTTACTGTCCCTCGTGATTGACATTGTATGATCACCTTGTACATCAAACTTGTATAAAAATTCTGCGATGTTCCAAACTATAGAGGAACTGATCACCTTGTACATCAAACTTCAGCATTCATTGGAACAACCTTGATTTGACAAGAATCTCATTTTTTATTAATAAAACTACATAACATTTAAAGGAGACTCAACGACTCGTCAACAGGCTTGAATAAAATATGGGGTGAAACACACACAAACTCATAAAAGCAAACGAGGCTTTTTATCAACTAATTAAATTTATTTGAAACTGTCTTATGATTTGTGGGGTCTATTTGAGCACTCAAATGAGTGATCAGAAAGAGATGATAAACTTCAAATATATTTGGAAAATTTGAAAATTTTTATTGCCTATGGATTCACAATGCACTCGCTAGCAAATAGAAGGTGATTTATTTTATCATCCAAAAATGAAATTTTGCACACTCCCAATAGATCTGCACCACTTTCGTAGTAGTAGACATAAGACAAATTTTAGGGCCCCAATGAGAAATCTTGCATGCTCAAGAAACTCAACTTACCAAACAAGCTCAAATGAAACATGTAGTGAACTCTTAGTTCACATATAGAGAAAAATGATGCATTAAAAAAAATCTGTACCAGATTTTTAGGAGACTCGATGGCTCATCAACAAACTCAAATAAAAATTGTGATAAAACACTAGGTCAATTTTTCACCACCAGATCTACAATCTCTCTGCACTATCAGACAAAAAGTCTTAAATGAAATAGTTCCACACATTTTCAATAGTAACACCTTTGTACAAATAACAATAAAATCTCCTAAAATTTAGTTCAAATTCACAAGACATTCCTGCATGTGCTCCGTCATGTGCCCCAAGTTCCTAATCTTAAGCGTCTGAGAATGTTGCACGGGTTAGTTGCATGTCTAAAATAAGATTTTCCTCAGGAAATATTCATGTATTCCAAAATTTGGTTCTTTTTGAACGGTTCAGACTAGGATCATTTGGTCGTCTTTCTATCCACGTGGCTCGGTCGGCTTTGGTATTATTTGCTTTGGCTCGGACAGTCGGAAAAGTGGGTCTCACTTTATTTTGTTGGTGGGCTCTTCCCTCGTTGTACTCTTCTCCTTTGGACCTTTAGATCTTCTCAGGATTAGTGCCGAAACATTTCTTATGTTGAGTAATAAATGATTAGAACTTTTCTATGCGTCACATGAATATATTCATCATTACTATCAGATTTCTGATGCATACAAATTAAATACACATTTTTGTACACAACATTTTAATTCAGGACACGTTCTTCTATCAATACAATAATAATTGCTTGGGCTTGAACTTACAGATCCTGTTTTCCCTTTTTACTTATTTAATGATTAGCTAACTTCTAACTGTCACCCTCCAAAACCATCCAGGAGGAAAATGCATTGGCCGTATCTTCAATTAGCTTTTCTGCGGAATTTAATTCTACTCTATCTATCTGCTGGTTGAAAAACGTAAGTTCCAGTTTCAACACCATTTAAAAATTTATTTGAGTCATGTATTGTCTTTATTGCTGAGTATTCAGGCGAAATCATCTTTGAATCTCTATCTCATTCGTTATTGTCCAGTTTTTATTGAGAACCTCAAGTACTGGGCATTTTCTGATACTTAGGGGTCTTTGGTAGCATGATTTTGATAGGATTTAGGCATGGATTTAAAGATAAATCCAGGCAAACATCAAAAAAAAAAAATGAAAATTATATCCAAACGCTCTTTTAAATCAAAATTTTTCATGTTTCGTCTCTGTTTCTCGTGTTCCACCGCTTTTACTACAATGTAAATTTGAATTTACTAAATCCGATTGCGAGACGGATTTAAGGGATTTACTCCGTCGTTGCTCGTAAGTTCCTTCACCGTCGCACTGGATTTGATATATCCAAATTTATTGGATTTGATAAGCCCTATTTAACATAAAATCAGGTAGCAGCCAAACATCACCTTTGGGTGTTAAAAAAAGTTTTGGAATGAACTATGGAAATTTTTGTGAGCTGACTTCTCTCAAATTCAACTTGATAAAGATCTCGTGCTGAGCTGATATTTATTATTCGCCATAAACATTTCATCAACAAAAACCATTATTCATTGAACTATAATCCATTAGAAGTCTGACATAGATTTTTCATTTGTAGCTAAGAAGTAATTAAATTGCTTTCAGGAGAAAAATTCATTATATTCATCCATGGATGAATTCCAGAGTTTTATCAAGGAGGTTCTCTCCTGGGACATCAGGTCCTTTTCCCAGCGGAGCAGACCACATCATGGGATTATTGAATGTGAAAACCATGGATTCTCATTTCTCTCAGAAAATGGTGGTGATGAACCTCCTGGTGTCATTTATCATTTGATTCTCGAAGGAGTCGACATCTCGTACCGAATCGACGACAGATCGAATATCTTGGTTGAGAGAGCCACCCTTCTCTCTGGCGTAAGTGCTGCGAGTAAAGATCACTACAGTTACTCTACTTGGAGACACAAGTTAGTGAAAAATTAAGGTGCATTTACATACATAACACACAATTCTTTTGTATTTACATATCCAAAACCTAAACTTTCATTTTTGCACGCATATCGCTAAACTATTATAACTTTTTCAGTATGTGAATATGGAAATTTAGATGTGAGATATGTAAATTCATAATAGTTGTGTGCTGGGTATGTAAATTCGCCAAAATTAATTTAGCAGCACAATGATCATGTTATATTAAGAGTACAAGAGTTCGGTACGTATTAAAAAGCTTTTGTTGGCTAGCAGCAGGTTGTTGGTGCATTGAATAACTTCGCTGTTTTATTTAAAGTCGTTGCTTCAATTATGTGAGTTCTGCCGGTGGCGGCCAACTACCGGCTTTAATATGTTTAGTTGTGTTACTCTATAATTCTCAAGAAGCAAATAGCACCCATGTAGATTATAAATAAGACCTTTTCTAATTTACCTTTTCATGATAATTGAATTGAATAGGGCGGACATCAACTTGATTTTTATCCGTCAATGGTATAAAATCAGTGGAAAGGGCTTTATTAAGAGCCCGTTTGGGACAGCTTATATGGTGTAGTGACATTTTAAAAACGCACCTGATCTGTTTGAATAAATTGCATTTTGGCAGCTTATGTGTTTTCAAAATGCTGAAAATAACGTTTTCACACTGCACCTATAATAGCTTTCTAGTTAGGGTCTGGCTTTTCCAAACAAATAAAAATTTATAATAGCCACCGCACTTAGCTTATCAGCAGATTGTTTTTAATCAACTTATCAACAGGTTATTCAATGAGTTACAACTACACCAAACAGACCCTAAATCACAACTAAGTGCAAGCGGCTAAACAATTTAATAACTCTTAATTTCTAAAAAAAATTATTATTTTTTAGTCAAAGTATGTTGGGCGAATGAAAATTATGACTTGATTAAAAATTTTATTTAGATGACTAGAAGCAGCAGTTGTGCTAACTTTCAAAGTCCTTTCAAAGACTGGTAATTCAATGCTTACCCCTCTTTTTTTAATATTTTATCTTTTTTTTTTTTTTCCTACTAATGCTGGTGTAGAGAAATCATCAGCCGTTAGCTGGACTGCTTTGCAATCCTGGAAGTGGAAAGGTAAAGAATATTTCAAAATAGGGAAATTTACATGCATGCCGCATAATTCTTATGTATTTACATACCTAGCACCCAAAGTTAGATATTTACACTGACAACATTTTGGCATCATTAAGTACATGAAAAACGTGTATTTAACTTTAATTTGATGTGATATTAAATAGTTTGAGTGGTAGGAATGATTAGGTATTAGATATGTAATCCGTAATAATTGAATGACATGCATGTAAATGCCCCTTCAAAATAAATGAACATCTTTTTATTAACAGTCGTGCAGACTAAAAAATAGAATTTATATGAATGTTTACATCCAATTAGGCTTAAACTTGAAGCAATTTTTGAATTAGAAATTTGAAGAAATAAATTTAGGACTGCTCGATTAAAATTGGGGAGAAATTTTAAAGAGCATTTTTCAAAAATTCTCTTTTGAAATTCGCTAAATTTTAGGTGTAAATCCTAAGTCATTATGTGGCCTTTTTTTGGAGGTATTTTTGGTGGACTTTTATATTATTTATGGATATGAGAGATAGAATATTTAAATATTAATCCCATTCATCTAGGAAAAGAACAAATAAGGGCTAACAAGGCTATAACTATGCATCAAAAGCAATTTAGATCTCTCAAGTAAAATAAATTATCATTAAAATATCCTTCCAAATGTTGGTATGTGTTTTGTTGCTTATTTATTTATTTATTTTATTCTGTTTAGTTGATAACGGCTAAGCTTATATATTCTATATCACCTTTAGATTTTAGGATGTGGAAAGCATCAGGTATTTTTATGTTCAAAACAATGGATTTTTAATCCTAAAACTAACTATTTTAAATCATGAAGGGTCCGTTTGGGGCAGCTTATTTGGTGCGATGACGTTTTGAAAACACACCTGGATTGGTTGGGTAAACTGCGTTTTGGCAGCTTATGCGTTTTGAAAACGCTGAAAGCAGTGTTTTCACACCGCATCTATCTACGTGCGGTGGTAGCTTTCCGACAGTGGTTTGACTTTTCCAAGAAAATAAAAATTTCAAAGCCACCGCACCTAGCTTATCAGCAAATTATTTTTAATAAGTTTATCAACGGATTATTCAATAAACTGTGGCTGCCCCAAACAGACCCTAAATCCACCAACTAGGTATTTTTATGATCAAAACTACGGATTCTATAATGTTGTCTTCACTTCTCGAAATAAGATCATCTTAACCACCCAAAAACTTCCGTGACCTTCTATGTTTCATTACTGGCAACTTTCATGCCATGTTTTTTTTTCCATTTTTAGAAATGTAAATATGATTAATCGCAGTCACCACCAAGTCTTTTTGTGATGATCTAGACTTTGCGTTCAAGTTTAGTTGTTCTAGTCTCTAAAGAAGAGATCGCCACAAACATGTTTAGTGGTCATTCTAACCTTTAAGCACCATCTTATCCGCCAAAGCTTATGTTAACCCTACCTACAAGAGTAGGATCATCTCTATCATCCTCAATGGCACTCCTAACTTTAGATAAGAATAATTTACCGTAATTCATGTTTATTATTATCATAATTATTTTAATTGAAAATATTTCATAGTTCTTTCTATATTTTTTATAAGAAAATTTCACATTTGTCTTAATTTTATTTATTTATTTATATGTGTAAGTTATCTACCTTAATTAAAATGGCTTCTTACATAACAATTTTTATAAAGTGATTTTGTTGGTCAAGAGTTCGACTGAATGACGATAAAAAAAAAAGGCTTAAAAATAATTAATTAATTTTCATATTAGTCCTCTTAAAAATTTAATATTACTCCTAACCCATCCTTAACCGAATTACGAGTAGTTCAACTATTGCACAAAAGTTTGTAGAAATGGTCAAATTTGCTTGATTATGTATCTGTTAATTTAGGGTCCGTTCGGAACAACTTATTTGGTGCGGTGACGTTTTAAAACACACCTGACCTGTTTGGGTAAACTGTGTTTTGGCAGCCTATGCGTTTTCAAAATGCTGAAAACAGAGTTTTCACACCGCACATGTTTAGGTGCGGTGGCAGCTTTCTGGTTGCGGTCTGACTTTTTAAAAAAAATAAAAAATTGTAATAGCTACCGCACCTAGCTTATCAGCAAATTATTTTTAATCAATTTATTAGCGGATTATCCAATAAGCTGTAGCTGCCCCAAACAGACCCTTAATTGGTTAAATTGGATGTTTGATCGTTACTTCTCTTCTAAGGGAATTTAAGTTCAAAGGCATATATTTAAATAATAGTTTAAAATTAAAAGCAAAATTATTATAAAAAAATTAGATTAAATTTCATCTTATTAAATTTGTTTTTAAATTCTATTAATTACGATTAAATTCACAAATGTGATTTGGAGCATTTTTCACTATTTTTAATTGCAAGATAGAAGGCATGTTGAGAGTTTCCATGCAAAGACTATGCTACTTTTGGGCATGAAACTTCTTCATGTCCAAAAGTCAACTAATTTCAAGTCACTTGTCCCCTTGACCCCTAAAAGAGGAAGGGGATTAGGGAGAACTAGAAATGCTCAAAGAACTTTTTTTAGCAAGAGTAAGGCACTTAAAATTAATTCACTTCGTGTTCTTGCCCCTCCGCTTTCTGATATGTCTGATGCCCTATATCTCAATATTCCAATCCATGTTTCCTCCAAAGGTGATGAATCTGTAACAGAGACATATAACAATCCTCTTCTGCAACCAAATGACGATGAATGAGAAAAGAAGGATACCCATGTACACTTACCAAAAGTTTCATTCTTAAACTCTTACAACTTGAATACAATGGAGTTAATAAATCAAAATTTTGATATTTGTTTAGTCAAAATAATTTTAGGAACTTCTTTGAGAAAATGATGTCAATGGGCAATTGACTTAGTATTTAAAGTATTTATCTATTCGAGAGCAATCTAACATTAAAAGTGTCTTGGTAACTAAAATTCTATAGGATTCTTAGTAATATCAAATTTTTTTTTTAATAATAGAGTTGGGCAATAAATAAAGCATGATGAACATCATCTTTTAAGTGAAATATTTATCATCTTGAGAACAATTCAATGCCATAAATGATTCACAAATTGATCAAATCTACAAGTCATAATTTTAATGGTTCTATATCAAACTTGCTAAACAATATTAACTTTGGCATTTATTTAACTATCTGATGTCATGTAGGCATTGTTGGCAATAACAAAGTGCCAAGAATGTGAGATGTCAATCAATACAACAGTGACAGTGAACAACGACTTCCATAAGATAAATCATATCTTATATGATATTGTGTAAGAAAATAATTAAACACATTGATCTTAGATGAAGTGGCCAAGAATTTCATATTTGATTGATCTTTTAATAGACCTAATTTGATCTTGACACCTTTAAATTTTATCAATAATAATAATAATATAACTATCATCATCATCATTATCTTTTTATTTTAAATGTTATCAAAACATTAACTTAAGATGTATTAAGGGGCTTGCACTCCTTATATCTCTAGGGTTTACATTGTTGACATCAATGATCAAATCTCTTATAATTATTGGGAGAAGCCATATATACGAATGTTATTATTGCCACATGGAAAAAGTGATATGTGGATATCTTCATATCAAAATGCACGATTCTATGGATTTCAATTCTAAGGTATGCACTAGTCTTTAAAGTATCAATCTTTTATAAAACTCAACTAATTTGAATGATAACATCTCATTTATGAGGGCTAGATATTAGTGTAGCATCACATATGCAACATATTCGGATCCTTCCTATTATTGTACTCATCTAGGCCATTGAATCTCAATTTGAAAGTATATTTTTTTCTTAAATCAAGTTATTTTTGAGAAAAATAGATAAATTAATTACTAACTTTGATAGTTGATCCATTCAACTTGGCTTGAATGGCCTAAGCAAGTAAATGTATGTATAATATATAATATATTTGAAAATACCTAAAAAAATAAGATATCTTAAATAAAATTTAATCAGAATGAATTTCAGAATTATTAAATTTATTTTTAAATAATTATGATGTAATTCATTTATTTTAAAAGAAATTTAATAATTTTAAGATTTATTCTACCAAAAATATATTTAGCCAATTATTGTCTTATCTGAATTTCGAGTTACTGTAATAATTGTCATTATTCACATAAACTTGCTTCTTGTGGACCCCAAAACTCACGTGCTCTCTCACAGCCGATTGATGCCACGTGTAAGAAGTTTTTACTTCTGCAAAATCAATCATTATTAAAATGTTATTACAAATTGGTGCAAAAATTAGGCAAGCAGGTTTTTCTTTTCTTATATATATTGAACAAATATAATCATAAATGTAAGCTAGGTAACAAGAATTACTTTATCGGAATTTAAGCGCACGTGCTGATAGTTATAAAATAGTACGTGCGGGATTCTGTAGGTTTATGCCTTAAAACCTTAAAACAAAGGCCACCAATAATAACATTAACAGTTTGTTTTTTCAACGGGAGAATTCATTTTCTGGTCTTTTATGTGTATTTAATCGTGGCATAGTGATTTAAGGCATAATATCTCATTATGAGATTATGAGTTCGAATCACTCACATTACCATTTAAGCTCATCTTTTCCCATGAAAAAGATTTGAGCACATATTCGTGACATAGTGATTGAGAGCGTAATCTTTCAATATTATTTTGAACTGGATGTTGACTGAACTTCCTGTATAAACAAAAATACTCTCATTAGGTAGTTGTTGATCAATGTTCTAACAATGATCACTTCATTACAAAGATTTCCCTTTGGTGGCAGATCTCGTCTATAAAGACAACTGGTAAATGGTAAAGTCTATACGGGACAACATAGCATATCTCTCCTGATTGCTGCCTCTTCCCGTCAGAGAGTCGAGATCCTTCTCTTCCCGTCGGAGGGTCGAGATCCTCCTCGAAAATGTTTGAGATTATCCCTGCTACGTGGAGCTCGTTGGTTCGGACATGTCTGTTTGAGGGTTTTCATCCGCAGACTTGCTCTACTATTGCGCATGTGCGCTGACTGCAATATACTCTTTAAGCTTCCCGGTGCGGATGAGCTCCTCAATAAGGTTTCAGAGGTGACAACATTCCTTCATGTCGTGGCCATGGTCACGATGGTACTCACAGTACCTCTTCGGATCTCCTAAGGTTGGGCCACCTTTAGTGGTGGGGTCGGTCTGCAATTGTCCTTGTTTTGGATGGTCTGAACTATTTTGACTATTAAAATGCTGAGGGGTGTCTAACCTTACATTTTTTGTTAGACATGTGGTCACTCATAATATTGGGTCGGACGTTGATCGGTGGGTCATTTTCAATCATGATTCTCTCAGTCATTTCTTCGCTGATCCTGTAGTCGAGAGTTATTGTTTTGGTGACCGTTAGAGGACTGATTGTCTATTGTCTTACGTGGTTTCCTCAATTCTTTCCACTTCCTCGAGGGATGGTCGGATGAGTCCAGCATACCCTTCGGAGAGTCCCAAAGATCTTCCTCGGAGAGTATGTGCTCGTTTGACATCTCCAATACTACTGCAATAGTAGCATGTTTAAATAATTTTAGGTCATACAAGAACCGTTCACTTCAGATTCCTTATTTTAAGGCTGTTCCAGCTATATCAGGCTTTAGATCTACAACTACAAGCATATTGTACTGAAGCAAGTGGTGTGGGCTCGTAGGCTCTCGTTTTATCTCTGCTTGAGGTCGAGCAGGGTGTCTGAGAATTTCCTTTGTTTATGCACGGTTGAAAAGTGTGAAACAAAGAGTATCTTCAACCTGTAGTAACTTTAGATGGTTTTATTCGACAGACCGTTGAACCATTAAAGGGTCAACTTCTTTAGGGTGGTTAAGAGACAACACATTATAGGATTGTCTATCTGGAGAAGACCGACAGATGATTCTAACCTCTATGTGGTCAATTGAGTCGGGTTTTTCCTTGTAAGAATCCATGAGAAAGAACCTTAGCTTGGGCGTCAGTACTGCTTCTTTAATATGGAGCATAAAAGACACTTCTACGAGCGATCAGAAAAGCACTCGCATCCTCTATTCTCATCACTTGTTTGCTTGCATAGAAGCATATATGTTGGTGTGTTGGGACTTGCCTTGCCCCTCTGTCAGTTGGTTGTTGACCTAGTTGTCTGGAATAGACGGGTTCCCCGGTGGGGCCTTTGGGTACGGGCCCCAAGAGGTTCTGCTTCCAGACGAGGTGCCTGGTCGTTCCTATGGTGGATTGCTGCCCGGAGGATCTCGAATTGCTTCAGCATAAGGGTCATTTGAGCTTGAAATCCCTAGAGTTGTGCATGGATGTATGGTTATGTAACATCACTATTGGGTTTCATGCGTGCTATCTCTCTATGGGAACTTTCACCTTCATAATCTTTTTCATTTCTCTTATGTGACATATCCACGCTCATTCACTACCTTTTAGGTTGTTTGATCATAAATTGTCCTTTGTGAATACACCCCGAGAGTTTAAGTTTGAGTGAATGAAGGAAGAAAGAAAGAGAGTATAACAAGTTAGAAGTTTCCTGTATAAAGAATTGGCCAAATGTTTTTTTGTTCATATTTTGTCTCTTATATATAGATGTATATTTTGTACAATTAAAGAAATGACAGAGCAATTATGAAAGCCACTTTTAACATAATTGATGCTTTTTATTAATCATATGAATTTCAAACTATATGGGTATTGCAATTTGAATCTTAATATGCCGGTAACTTGGCCAGTTGACTTACTTGTATTCAGCCGACTGAGACGACCAGCTGAGTGGCGGCCATGCCATGGGTCGGCCGATCAATGCGCCTAGTTAAGTGTCGATCTCATCCTCCATGGTAAAAGTGGGTCGACCGATTAATCGTGATCAATGATTCTCGCCTTCGCAACAGTCAGTTGGGACTCTCGTTCGAACCTCTCACCATAGTGTATCAATCGATTCTTGACCATGCGGTTGGCAATAGGGCGACATGATGTCTTGGTTGTCTGGGTTGTTCAAATACTTTGAAATTTGTGCTGACTATTGTGTTGTATACATATTCAATAAGTGAAAATATAAATAAATAATAATAATAAAAATAGTTGCTTTGAAGCTTTCAACTAGGGTGCAAACAAGGCAAGTCGATCTCGAGCCACTCTTGGCGAGATATTCAGCTTCAACTTTATTAATTAATCAAATTTGAGCTCAAGCTTAAGTTTAAAAATTCAAGCCAGCTCACAATTCAATTTGTTTATTATAAAAGAGAGACATAATATTAATATATTTTGATTATATTTTATATTAATACATATATTTTTAGACGAATCGACTCACGTGATAACGAGTCGAGCCGGGCTGGTTGGAACATGACTTTTTAGCTCATCGAGCTTGGTACATGAGGCACTTATCGAGCCAATCGTGCCACGTCTCACAAATTTCCTTAGCTCACTTACATTTCTACACACAACTAATTGATATTAATAATCAACTATGATTTACTAATATTAAGAAAATGGATATATTCAGCGTATAAATTAATAGTCTGTTTGGGGCGGCGGTGCGGTGGAGGTGCGGCACCGATCACAGTTTTGTTTGTTTGAGTAAACTACATTTTGACAGTCTGATAAAAAACTGGCGCTGAAATCTGCGTTTTCTCACCACTCTTGACTAGGCGCAGCGTTAGCTTTCTAGCTGTGGTTTGATTTAAAAAAAATTTAAAAATTGTAATAGCCACCGCAGTCTTTTGAACATATGATTATTAAATTCAGCAACTATACAATTGTTTTTTTTAGTAAGTTACAGCTGCCTCAAACAGACGACAATACTGACTGCACTATGCATCACTTCAATCAAGGTTTTAATGAAAATTTTGAATTAATAATTTAAAACCCTGTATAATTTGAAATGTTGATAGTTACAAAATCATAAAAGCGGTACGAAAATTTTTGTGACTTCTAGAGCCTTTGAAAACTCTCTCTTAAATTGTCAACCTATTTGATCACAATGATCTTCGGTCAAAATTATCACAACATGTATGCTTTTTGCTGCCGTGATTAGAAGGTTCGTTACATAATTATGCAAATTAATTGTGCCAATGATCATATTAATTAAATCATAAAATTACACAATGGGGCACGTGCCACAATCCGAGCGCAAAAAATCTATATTTTACCGTTATATAAGCTGAGCATTTGAGAAGATATATTTGAATTAAAATATCATTTCTAAATTTTTTATAATAATAAAGGAGTCAATAAAAAATGTAAGATTTAAGATTTATAGAAAAATGACTAAATTTTTATGTTCTTATATATTCAACCCCTAAACTTTAGTTTTCATATTTATATCATTCAAAATTTCTATCAGATCAATAAGGCATCTTTTTAAAAAATTTTAAAATGTAAAATATATATTTTCAAGTATAGATAATAAGTTGTATGTGTAAAAGTTGAAGTTTAAGTGTTAGATATATAAATATATTAAAAGCTTATGTAAATGCCCCTAAAAGTTTTGTAACATGAAGATTGTTTTGGTGTTATTTAAAGTTGAGATGCTTGTCTCGTTGTGCGTAGGGCTCTCAAGACGGCTCGTTGTTTGCGAACAACTCGTGTTCGACTCGTTAAGAAGCTTGTGTTTGGCTCGTTCGCTAGGTTAACAGTCGAATACAAACAATAGGAACATATATATCTCTATGATGAGTAGTAATTTTAAAAAGTTTAATTGACTACAAAGCTACAGAGATTTATAATCAATTAAAAATATTTATGAAGAAAATAGAATAAAAATTTTAAATTAGATTCAAATGATATTTTAAATTTTATCTCAATCATAAAATCCTTATTGTCTTATGGCTACATGATTATGGTTGTTAAAAAGACTCTTTGTTCGTGAACAGCTCGTGTTCGACTAGCTAAGCAAACGAGCCGAACACGACCACACTTTTGAGTTCGAAATATAAACGAGCCGAACACGAGCTGAGCTTAGCTTGTGTTCGGCTCGTTTACACACCTAGTTGTGTGCCTGAGTTTTCACCTTTGTAAATCCCACATGAGCATTTTTGTAATTATCTATATTCTTCAAAGATAAAAAGAAAGCGACATTGTTATAGTTTTTGTGCTCGAGTGTAAAAATTGCGAGTTTTTTTTTTTAATATTAACTTTTCTAACAATATAAAGAAGATTTTGAGATTAAAATTTAATTTCTAAACCTCATATATTTAGCAAAACTCAATTTACAACGAATTTGCAGTAGTGGTTTATAGCAAGAGAAAATAAAGGTAATTACACTCGGACCTCCTAAAATTTGCTATTCACAAATCAATCATCTTCTTTTATCCATTTTTAAATTCTCGCTCAAATATTAAAACTCCTACTCAAATTTTTTATTTTTAATAAATTTAAAAAATTTAATTGTGGCCCCCGTGAATATATCGGTTTAGTAGTTCTCAAAAATCACCCACCAGTAATTTATAAATATCAATATTTGGAGTGGTGTATATGCAAATATTAAAAAACATAAGGGTTTGTTGAGAAATTAGGGCGAAGAAAAACAATAACGACACAAATCCAGAGGAATACACAGAGATTTAACGAGAATTCGACAAAGATGTCTACGTCCTCGGGGCCTTCTCACTTATCCAGTAAAATACAGAATACAAAATATGAGTTGTAATAGCTAGGGTTACATACAAACATATTTATAACTCTACAAAGAACATAAAAAGAAATATTGGGTACAATATGTAATTATCAAATTACCTCTGTACCACAACCCCAACCCACAAAAGAAAACTCCCCTGATTTGGACAGAATCTTCCGCTCTGCTCCGCTCCTGATTTAGGACTGTCCATTTATGATATATGAGTCATATCTAAGAGGGTTATTTAGCATAATTATATTATGAAAACTTCTATTTAATGGAAAAAAAAACCACCGTCAAGCTCCAAAGCTATGTATATAAATATAAAAGTGGTTATAATATATGTAAATACATAAGAATTGTGGGCAACGAAAGTAAATTTCCCATTAAATATGCGTAATTTATTTGTCTGTACTACCGTGAACGTCAAATTATTATTATTATTATTATTTTTGAGTTTCCACACGGCACTTATCTTTTAACGAAAATTCAAGTCATTTTCCAAATAAAAAATAAAAATAAAAAAATATTCATATGAAAAACATTCGCTGTTTGCTGTTCTGTGCTTCGCGGCAACGGATTGCATCACTTTTCCAGTTAGTCGATGGGCGAAATATCCGCCTCCAAATGGAGAAAATTTAGGTCGGAATTTGATCTAAAAATATTTTCTAGTAATTGAATTAAACATGAATTGACCGCAGAGTTATTGATCCGAGAAGATGCAAAATTACCGATTATGCCCCTTCCCTGTACGCCACGATAAAAATTTAAATTTATGTATATAGTGGCAGTTTCGTCATTTAATTCAAGGCACACAATCTTTACCTTCCACTTCATCTTTCCTTTCCCACAACCGCTTCGTTCCGGTTTCCATCTCACTGCGAAGCCGAGAAGCAGAGCAAAGAATACGCACAGAGAGAGAGAGAGAGAGAGAGAGAGAGAGAGATGGGGGAGAGGACAGCGCCAGCAGAGATGGTGGAGACGAGAGTGGCGACGAGGTCTTCGATACTGGATGCATTGAAGGGTTTAGGAGGGGCGGCAGCGGGGACGCGGGTGGATAAGGAAGAGCTGAGGAGGAGGATCTTGATCCCAGCGGACCTGGCGGCGTCGATGCGGGAAGCTATCAAGTTTAGGGAGCCGGGTGTTGCGGCAAGGAAGTATGCCGATGCGGCTGCTCAGAGGGGGGTGGTGGAGCCGCCGGAGGCGCCTGTGGTGGTCTTTGTGAACTCGCGAAGTGGGGGGCGACATGGGCCGGAACTCATGGCTAGGCTGCAGGAGCTCATGGGAGAAAACCAGGTTGAATTTCTTTTTCGCTTTCTCTGGTTTGAAAAGGAGTTTGGTTTTCCGATATGGCCTGTGTGGAGGAGTATGCGGATTTTTTGGGATCGCATCCACGATTGGATGTATTTTATTTTATTTTTGGTTTTACATCCTGATTGGGTTTGAAACTTTGATCTGGGTTTTTGTACTATTCAGTTGTTTTAGCGGTTTTCAGTTTTTCCCCTCTTATTTTGAAGAGGAAAAGCAGGGTCTCAGTGATTGTTTATATGTTTCCTGCATATGATCCCTCTTTTGTTTTTAGTTTTGAGGTTGTTTACAGACTGAAGTTTGCGCTGCAGGTTTTTGATCTATCTGAAGTAAAACCCTCGGATTTCGTGCATTACTTGTTGCTGTGCCTGGAGAGGTTGGCGGAATCTGGTGATGTAGTTGCTAAAGTCACTCGAGAGCGGTTGAGGGTTATGGTATGCTGTTTTGATCTATAATAATGGACATCGTGTGAAAAAAATGGTTTAGTAAAGCATCAATAGTATTTTTTTTTGCTAAAACTGTGTGCACTTTGCTTGGCAGGTCGCCGGAGGTGACGGTACAGTAGGTTGGGTATTAGGATGTCTCGGAGAGCTTCATGCTCAAAACAGAGAGCCAGTTCCTCCGACAGCTATTATTCCGCTTGGTACGGGAAACGATCTTTCTAGGAGCTTTGGTTGGGTAAGGCGCTGCTTTACAAGAAGTTCAACGGTTTCCGGCAATGGTGTTGTTATCTAAATTTTTGTTATTTCAATGCAGGGCGGCGCATTTCCATTCGCCTGGAGATCTGCTGTAAAACGTGCGCTTCTTAAGGCAACCAACGGTCCTGTTTGCCGTTTGGATAGGTGACATTTGTCTTCTATTACTTCTTGTCAGTGTAGTCTTCGTATTATGATAATACTATCCAGCTTCTTGTCCAAAATTCCTTTACAAAGCGTTATTTTTTGACATGTTATTTCTTTGCACTTATTTTGGACGATTAGTAGTGTCACTAATAGCTAGTGGCATGGCATAAATCAATATACTCATGTCGTACCATTCAAATTGATTGTAATGAAAATGGGAAGTGTTAATGTGCGTCACAATATTTACATTATGAAGCTTTCTCCTGCAGTGCTGTATAGCATTTGCTATTTGGTACATTTAAGTGCAAAAAACAGGCTAGTTTAGGTTTGTTTTGAAACCATATGCAGTATCTTCTGTTAAAAGTTCATGTTAAATTTTCTTGAGGTTTTTGTATGTTTCTCTTTTGTTTTATATCATATATATGTATGCTTATACTGTTTTGGGAGCAAATTAATTAGAGATGACAGTGGCTTTGTTGTTGGGGGGGGAGGGTGGTGGGGGGGGGGGGGTGTGAAAGAAGTGTGAAACATGCCTGTAAATCCAACATTTTGATTACATGAGTATTTTCTAGTTGTTTTTTTTGCATGAATTGATGGTTGTCATATTTTTTTCTTGCAGTTGGCATGTTACAGTCACAATGCCTGAAGCAGAAAAAATAGAATTGCCTCACTCTCTTAAGCATAGAGAGCAACCCAACTTCAGTCAGGTTGTGAAAGTAGTTTTAGTCTTCATTCTTTTCTTTCAGACAAGGGTTCTTGTTCTAACCCGCGTCAGATTATTGCTGCCCTACAATATTTAGACTCTAGGCTGATCATTTTCGTTTACCTTTCTCATTTTGATTTATTGAAATTTTTCTTTCAGTTTGCAAACTTCTGTAATATCATAGTACTTGTGGTTCCTATTATTTGCACTTATTTAATTTTATTTCTTAGTTCTTCCTTATGTTTTTTCTGATGTGAATATTTTTCACAGGAGTTTGATATTGGTGGTAATTTTCCGGAAAGGGTTTCATGCTTTGAAGGGGTCTTCTATAACTATTTTAGTATTGGTAAGTCTAAACTTGGGATTTCTCTGGTGCATTAATGCATTTTTCTTGAAGTTTTTTATTTTAATAAGTTGTTCTTTGATTCATACTTGCTAGTTTAAGCATGTGTCGCCTGATATTTGTTTGTTTGACGTTATACATGTATTGAAATTCCTTACCGTTTGATGTCAATGCTTTTATCTCCAAATTCATTGTTTTTATTCTTTCAGATTGCATGGTACTTTTCCCTCCCTTTTAGCTTTTCGTACTTCTTCATAATGATTTTTTAAAAGTTGGAAAATTATTGCTTTACTATATCAAGGATTTAATATGAATTTTTTTGGGATCATATGAAAATCATTTTATAACTGTTTTCAGGCCACTTAAATTGGCAATAAATGAAACTGTGGATAGTTAAATAGCAGAGGTGAAATTTCCATGTTTTGCATTACTTCCTGCGATTATCATGAATTATCGTTGTCAGGGGAGGAACATGCATATATACACACATGCATACAAACATGCACATACATACATACATACATCCATACACACACACCGACATACAGACATACATACACACACTGACATTCAAACACACATACAAACACACACACAGACACACACACACACACACACACACACACACACACACACACACACACACATAGATACATATTGGATACTCTTGTTAAACTTTATTTTTTTCTTTGGTTTTGTTTTGGATGCTCTTGTTTTTGCAATTTATTCATTATTTTTCTCAAGATTAGTACCTTATTCTTAAACTGAGGCATTGCTACTGTAATAAATCAAAGAATTAATGAAGGAATGGTGTTAAAATGCTATTTACTCGAGCTTTTTTGCTTAACTTATTCAACATGACATGTTTGTGTCATAATTTTACATTTTTGTATTTTCGAGTTTTTTTGTGTATATTTCAGGAAAATTAATTTTCTAATTTCATGATGAAGGAATGGATGCTCAAGTTGCTTATGGATTCCATCATCTACGTGACAAAAATCCACATCTTGCACGAGGTCCAATTTCAAATAAGGTTTTGTTTAGCCTTCTTCCAAATTTGTTAAACTTGAAGCTCATATGTGTATCTATTCTGTAGATATTCTTGAAGTTGTCTTTTCTTTCTTGTTTCTAGTTGCCTTAGTTGTCTTTAAAGTTATATGTCTTAACTGTAATGTTTTTTCTTTTTCTTTTTTGCAACTTCTAGTACAAATTTCTTGCTACTTCGTGTGGAACTTGGCATTTGTGTCATAGATCTTATACTTGCTTGCACGCTGATTTTTAGGTAGAGAAAAGCCTAGCAGAGATGCCTTGTTTATTTTTGATACGCACATAGATGCATGCTTAGGAAGTCTTTGTGCCAATCCACTATATTTTGTAGTCATCACGCTGTGTTTTAAATGCTCTATGAAGTTTAGGCTGGTTGTTACTGTGGAAAGTAAGGATCTATGCAATGTTCAACTTTTAGTTGGCCTAGTGAGATTAGTTCATACAGCCTTGCTCTCCATATTTTTGGTTGAAGATGTTTAGATTGTGGCCTCTGTATTTTAAGTTAATTTTGCACATTACACGTGCATAGAGGAATCATTGAGTCCCTCATTGCTGGCCATCTGCCTGTTTTCTTGCAAATTAATTGTCTTATGAACTATGGATGGCTCCATCACTGGCAAAGCTTGTTAATTTGATTAAAATACAAATAAATACAAATAAATACTAAAAAAAATTGAATCGATTTTTGTTTTATATCGAGCTCGAATAAAATTAGTGAGCCAACTTGTTACGTTAGCGCCTAACCTAAGGGCAACTTTGTATTTTGTATGTCTAAGGGTAATTCAGGCTTTTATTACTATTTTTGCTTGGTATAAATAAACTTGTTATATCTAGGATTAGATTTATGCATGCGATTGTATTTTGAGTCTTAGGTTTAGGTTTGAGAGAGATTTCATTCCTCTCGAATTATGGGAATTCAGAGAAATCACCTCTCGCGAATTGTAGGTGCTTTTCTTTTGTATTCTTGTTGGGTTGTTTGGATTATTGATGAAAATAATTTAATTTCTGTGAAAAATCGTGTTGATTTTGACGTCTAATTGTATCAAATTGGGATAAGAGCAAAATTTTTAGGAAAAGTGCTCGGGATCGTATTACAATCATGATAAAAGCTTGCGGCGAAGGTAGCATGACATCGCAGTCGATTTTATCGGGCAAGGATTGCTACGCGGTGAAGGATCATGGCTTACCAAGACCTGAAATTCGCATACAATCACGTGCAAGGGACACAAAGTATTGTCATTTACCAAGACGCGAAGGATCGGGTGCGGGTCTTGGGCATTGCAATAGGGAAATGGCGTATAGAGACCCAAAACTCCCATTTTCCTCTTCCTCTCGTGCCGACTTCTCTTCTTCTCACGTCGTCTACCCGATATAGTCGCGATCAGAGCTACTCGATAGACATTTGTCTCCTCACGCGATCCGGGGTCGTGATACAGATGCGCCATAACTATTGGGGAAGGCGACAAAAGTATCACAACTTACTGATTCACATAGAGTCGTGTGCAAGACGGACAAGGGATCACGTCTTTCTCTCCTGCTTGGGATCGTCGTGTGGGGAAGGATCGCGCCTTTCAGTCTTTTCCCCGTAATTGTAACGCACGGCTTCGACGCTAAAGAAAGCGATGAATCATACGAATCAATGCTTGCAAGGTGCTGGCAGCGGGATTGTGACATATCTCGTGCGATATAGTTGCAATTCTTGTAGCTGTTAAGCATCGACGAGATCATGACATAACGTGACTTTCAGTTGATTTATTTGTTTGCCCTAATTGCTGTTATTTTCAGCAGTATCAACTCTGAAATTTCGGAATTTTCAGTTGATTGGTTTTTTTCAACAACATATCAGTGCTTTCGTCATTTGGTTATAAAAAAAAGATTGAGAAGGATGACAACCAAGAAAGTAGATTTAGAGAAGAAGTTAGAGGAATAGATTAGTCAAATCTGATTCAGGATGGAAGAAAAATTGCCACCATATAGGACATGTTTTCTTATATGGAGAACCGATCGGATGACCAATTCGAGAGCATCGAGGAAATGCAAGAAATGCTAAATAGGCCTACCGATAGCATAATTTGCAAACCCTAACCAAATGTTGACTGGAGAATCCGTTGTAAGAACGAAAGAAAAAGATATCTAGTGTGAGGAGCATGAGGAGGAAAACATCCACCATCACGAACACCCTCTCAAGGCTCGATTGAGGGTGAATTAGAGATTTTTGATAGAGGCGGGTGGGTCAAAACATGAATACATTATGCAAGAGGTATGGAGGAGCACGAAGAAGAAAGGATAGAAGCGGAGAGAGGATATGATTACGATCGAAAAAGAGAGTTTTACCCTTGATACATGGGGGAAACAACGGAGGGAGAGAAAGCTGGGGTGGAGATGTTAGAGTTAGGAAGTTGAAGATGCATATTTTCGAGGGGGAAAACACATGAGTGGGTGTATCGGGCGGAACAATACTTTGCGGTGAATGGGCTAGATGGGGAGGAGAAACTTATGACAGCAGGGTTATGTTTGGAAGGGAAAGCTCTAGTCTGGTTTCAGTGGAGGGAGCCTAGATACTCGATCCATTCGTGGGAGAAATTCAATGATTGTTTGGAACATTTTCAAGCAAGTTGGGAAGGAGACCTACATAAGTATTTCTTTGTATTAACTCAAGAGGGGACTGTCATGGAATACAAAGAGAGATTTGAGCTTTTGCGGGATGGCTAAGGAGGATTTCTGAAGCAGGATTGGAGGAAAATTTCATGAAGAGCCTAAAGCCCAACATACAAACACCAGTCTGACTATTGAGACCGAGGAGATTGAGGGAGACGATGGAGCTAGCTCAGATGGGAGAGGACAAAAAATTTATGGAGAAGGCCAGCAGGAGCAACACAAATGTTACCAATCTGCTAAAATCATGGCGACATCAAAAGCTCAAATAGTGGAAGTCCAGAGGGAGTTTGCACAGGACACGACTAATTGACCATGACTCTGAGCAACATTCAAGCGCCTTATAGAGACAAATTCGGGAGAAGCAAGCCAATGGGTTATTTTTTTAGTATGATGAGAAGTTTACCACAGGACACAGTTGCAAGGATCGAAATTACAAGTTCTCATAGTGCATGACGAGGTGGCAGAGAATAAAGAAGTAGAGATATTTGTGGGGGAGGAGGAACGCTCACTTTTTTCCACCTTGATGGCAGGATGTCTTTTGGTGGTGGGAGAGTATTATTATGTTGGCGCCTAGACAAAAAACAAATGTCTTTTGTACACCTAAGGGCAATTTAGACTTATTATTATTATTGTTGGGTATAAATATGCTTATTATGTATAGGGTTAGATTTATGCATGAGATTGGATTGTGAGTCTTAGGTTTAGGGTTTGGGAGAGATTTCCTACTTCTCAAATTATAAGAGTTGGGAGAGACCGCCTACCTCTCGAGTTGTAGGTGCTTATATTTTGTATTCTTGTTGAGTTGTTTGGATTATTAAAGAAAATATGTGTGTTTGGACTAATTTTTGTAGAAAAACATGTTGATTTTGACGTCAGACCATATCACAATTGTGGGACTATGTTTTGTTCTAATTAAACTTGAATTGAGTTAAGCCACTGTTGAATTGGGCTAAATTTGGGGTTGGATCAAAATCTTTATTACTATTTTACATGAAGGTGTGTGTGTATAATTCTTGTAAGCATTTAAACTTGTTTTAATGTGTTTATGCATCTATATATGTAAGGATGCATGCTTATATATTGAACTAAAATGGACATCAATCGAAATTCAGAGGGGTTTTAAATTGTGATTAACATTAAATATCAAACCTAGCCTCTAAGCAATGCTGGATTGTGCAAGCTAAGCTTGTCTAGATTTGAGATTGTTCTGAAATTTGAACTGATCTTGACCCTGGTTTACTGAGTATCAGCACGTTTAAAGATCAAGGGCCCTGTATATCCTATCTTCATGTCTTAGATATATTGATTTTGTCTTGTAATATATCCTCTTGTATGAAAGGTTCTAGATTCCAGGACTACGTGATAGGGGGTGAATTTTATGCATTTATATAATTATTGAATTCAGTGGAATTTTTTTTGCATATATCTTTTAAGGAAAGTGCTGCATTAAATTTTGGGCGTCTGCACTCTTCTACTTTTTTTTTTCATGCTTATGATTTACGTTGCTTAAATTTCTAGCAGTAATTTTTAAGGAGTTTTATTTATTTATTTATTGATTTTAATGAATGTGATTGGATTTTGTAAACAGTTAAAAAATTTTTGTTGCTTATTTTTTTTTTCAATTACATTATCTGTTTTCACTCATTTTCTCTACTTATTTGCTTATTATAAGACAAGGCAAACAATTTTTGCTTCAGGCTTCTGCTCATATGACATGGACACATTGATATTTTTTGGATTTTTAGTGTTGAAAATTTTTATCATTTGCAAGGCCTTCTCAATGGTTATGCATGATTGTATTTGCCATGTAGTTTTATTGAATTTTTACCTTCTTCATTTTATACATGGTGGTACGCAAGCTTATCACTATCATCAGCAACATTGGCCTTATCCCAACTATTTGTGTTGGCTTTATGCATTTTTATTTTTCATTCTTTTTTTTTATTTTTTATTTTTTTAAGTTTTAATCTATTCTTAACAAATTATTTTGATCTCTTTTCATCCATCTTACTTGAGGTTTATCCTTTTTTCCTTCCCTAGTCTCCTAGTGCTAATATTGTCCATCCATATGATAGGGTGCATTTTTTAAAATTTTGTTACTTATGTCCAAAATCATCTAAGCATATTTGTTACACCGACACAGAGCCCAACAAATAATTTGAAGGCTTATTTCAGGTGCGAGGTTAAAAAGACAATCTCGTCATTTATTAATTATTATTGTGTGGTATAAATAGAGTTTAATATATTTAGTGTTAAGTTATGTTATGAAGAGATTGTTGTCTTCAATCTTAGGATTAGGGTTTAGGAGAGGTAGCCTATCTCTCGAATTGTAGGTGTTAGGGTTGGGGTTTGAAAAAGAATGGATACATTTCGACTTGTACATGTTTATATTTATGTATCTAAGTTGTGTTGTTTTGTGTTCTTGAAACAAAATATTTTATTTGCCCTAATTTCTATAGAGATTTGTCATGTTTTTGTACCAAATTGTAATCAAAGCAATCGATTTCTCGAAAATCATCGACGGTATCACGACATGCAGATGTTAGGAAAGGCTGGGATCGCGACATACAGAGCCTTTGACTTTCTGAAAAGCAACGTCAGATTGTGACATCAAGGTAGTCAGGATCGTGGTTGTTAGGATGGTGATAGTAAGGATCTCGATTGAGTAGTAGAAGATCAAGGTTTCATTATTTCTTAGCCAATTGGATCGGGGCTTATTAATTCTTGGCAGCCGATGGGATAGCGGTGTATAGGATTTTTGTCCTAACAGTAACCTCGCGATATAGTCGCGATTAGATATAGGTTTTTAGCCGACTGGATCTCAGTTTACAGGTGCCTTCGTCGTTGTCACAAACGCTGACTTAACCTTGCGATACAGTCATGAGCTAGCGAATAAGCTAACGATAAACGATCGCGGTGTTTATGAGTTTCGTGTCGAACCCATGTATAAGAATTTTGCTCCTAAACCTCTCGATACAGTTGCGATTAGAGTTAGTTAGGAAACCAACAGAGGATTGTGAGGTACAATGTTCTGCATTTGTGATTGAAAACTTTCTTGGGAGCATCGGCGACTAAAGACATAGATGTCTGGAGAAGAAATTTGAGAAAAGAGGCGTCACATCAAATTAGAAATGGACGAGTGTTTTTCATCTTTGGCAAGCCGGTTGTCATCCATGGAGGGAAGATTCACGACTCTTAAAAATTGATGAAGATGATTGCTGAGTTTCACCCAAGATCGCCTCAGTCCACCACAGGATTGAGTGGCTCGTTTAAAGCCGGTGTGAGCGAAAGCAACATGAAGAAATTATGCGGCATTAGGGCAACATCATTGTTCTAGGCGGTTTGAAAGCCGTGGGATTGAGCAAAGAAATTCGAAGCTGACTCGAGCATGCAATAATCTTGAGATCGGGGTTTTCACTCATCAGTGTATGCACATATCACTACTCTCAGGTACAAAAGGACGAGATCCGAGAGATGTTGGAGGCTTGGATCATATAACCTAGTGTGAGCTTCTTTAGGCTGGGATCATACGACAATTTGATGAAATTGTGGCATCCGAGCAGCGTCGCTGCTATAGGCATAACGAGAGCTATGGGATCAAGCAAAGGAATGGGGAACAAACTTGAGCATGCAATAATCTTTAGATCGTTGGTTTCTCCAATCCATGTACCACCATATCACTACTCACATGTATAGAAGGACAAGATCGAGAGATGGGTTCAAGAGAAGTTGGAGGTCGAGATCATATAGCTAAGTGTGAGTTCTTTCTCTAGGACAACCTCGCCATTGAAGAAGGATGGGAGTTGGCGCTTCCGTGTGGATTATCAGACAATAAATGAGGAAGCCGAACCTGACAAATTTTCTATCCCGGTGATCAATTAGTTATTGAAGAGTTTTTTGGGACTGCAGTATACTCTAAGATTGACTTGAAGTCAGTATCAATATATTCAGATGCCACAGAAGGACATGCACAATACATCCTTTCAATTTCATGTTGATCACTATGAAATTTTTATTAAATGGAAAGGATTACGAGATGAGGACGCCTTGTGGGATCCATACTTACACAACAATAGGGAAAAAAAAACTGTAGTGAGGACCAACTGAAAAGAGCAAATAGAGAACAAAAAACAATTGGAAACAAAACACGTCAAGATTTCTGAGACGAAGATGAGGTACAATGGCCAAAGCATCACGTTAGAGGCACCTCAAGATACAACAACTAAGGTTACGAGATGAGCACCAAACCACTCTCCAAGGAAAGAAAAGAAACTCTTCAAAAGCTGCCTCCCAAAACAACCTATAGGTCTTCTATATAAGCTAAGAACCTCCCTTATTACAAGTTTGCCATCCAAATAAATAAAATTATAGAAAAACATTTGAAACAAAATAAAAAAGACTGAAATAAAACAATCACAATAACATTAGAATAATCTCCAAGCTCTGATGTCAATCTCTTGAGGTTTGCAGGGATTCTTCATTAGTTGTATTTCATAATCAGATGTATAATGTGGAGTCAAGTCGACGATGTTGAATGTAGTAAAAATAGTATAATCGTCTGGGAGATCAATTTGGTAAGCGATGTCATTAATACACTTCACAATCCAGAAAGGTACGTCAACTTTGGCTTTGTGCTTCCCAAGTGTTTTTTGGAGGAAAATGTTGTTTCCTTAATTGAATCCATACTTTGTTTCCTTTGAACGTTAGTGCCTTTTTTACTTCTGTTTGTTTGTCGCTGATACACTTCATTTTGTCTAAGGATATTCTCTCGAACCAACTTATGGAGCTCTTGGATTTCATTTTAGCCAAGCCTTAATATTCGGGATCATGCCCTTGATTGGAATATCCAACGTAAGATCAAGCGGAGAGAGAGGATTTTTCCCATAAACCACCTTAAAATGGTTGTATTTGGATGTTTGGCTACGGGACCGGTTATAAGTAAACTACAATTGTGATAGAAGATCCCATTGTGCAAGATTCTTACCCACATAGCAACGAAGTAGATTTCCAAGATTTTTATTCACAGTTTTTGTTTGCTCATCAGTTTGTGGATGGGAAGTTGAACTATATTGAAGTTTGGTTCCCAATTTACTCCATAATGTCTTCTAAAATTGGTTTAAAAATATAACATGCCGATCTAAAATAATAGTACGTGGATTGTCTTGTAAACAAACTACATCCTTGAAGTACAAATTGCAATGTGAGAGACTCTAATGAGGATTTGGATGCCAACAAAGTGGGCCACTTGAAGAATCTATCCACCACCATCATCACAGAATCCTAGTGTCATTGAGTGTGTGGTAAACCAACCACAAATTCTAAAATGTATAAACCTGACTTTGATTTCTTGTCTTGGCTAAATGACAAATATGACACCTCTCTGCAAATGGCGGTCCACATCTTGACGCATAGAGGGCCAATACTATGTCTTGCAAAAGAGCTAGTCTTCTTTTCCAAAATAACTGGTTGGGCCCCCATCATGACCTTCCACTAATATGACTTCTCTAATGTAATGCTTAGGCATTGCTGTCGTTTGGACAGTGTGATCCATCCATAAAGCAGATGTAGATTCAAGGTTTAGAACACGCGGTAAGATAGATTGGGAGATTATTGAATAAATGGCTGGTGCAAGATTCTGATCAATGAGCTTCCATATGTGATGGGAATTGTTTGGAGAACTTTCACTTGAATCAGGTAAAGCTGGCAATGGACAAGATGTACCCTCAAGAAATGTTTCAAAACCATTGGCCTTGAACAGTTTGCATACCTGAGATCTCCAGATAGGGTAGCTTTCAATTATAAGCTATATGGCGGCCAGATTTCTGATGTTGGTATGAGAAATTTGAGAGAGAGGGATTGATGGAGATGGAGTTAGGAATGATAAGTTTTCATTTGTGGAGTTAGCTGAATCCATAATGAGAGAGAAATGAACAATTAATGAAGAAATTGGAACGAAGAAGAGAAATTAGAAAAAGAAATGGAAGAGAGATAACCTGTTACATTTTCTATCTCTGATGCCATGAAAACATCTTCAGAAATAAATTGCAGAGAGAAGAGAATAGAGAAGATAGAATGTAAAGACAGAAATCTCACATATGAATTTATGAAACCAATACATTGTTAGGTACAATAGAACACTATTTATGGAGTAGCTATGGAGTAAAGAAGTTCTTGAATACATTGACCAGGGAATCTTAAGTACAGCTCTAACTGAGACATTCCCAACAGGTGGTTGTTATGAGATGTGTTATTGAACTTGAAGGCTAGAATTTTAGTTGTTATCAGGTATACATTTCTAAAACTTTGGTTGCGGTGAGACAAGTTACAAATGCCCTCATGAGGGATGGATTTTGAAAATCTTCTTAAACCTAAAACCCGGAAGCCAGGAAAGGCATGATTGTGGAGATTCTCTAGTGATCTCCTTTTGATGAAATTTCTATTATACTATTAATCTAGAATCCGTCCAGAAATGTCATGGCAGTTATTACAAAATTTTACTTGTTCAGGTGGTGTACCCGTTCAGCTTTAAGCTAGTATTGTAGTGTCATTTAGCGCAAGTGTACTTTACTACTTGCATCCTAGCTTTACTTTTTTCCTCATTTATACATAAGAAAGTGAAAATAGTTACTTTCATATTATTTAATTGATTTCATGTTCTTCGTTCCAGCTAATCTACGGTGGATATAGCTGCTCTCAAGGATGGTTCTTTACACCCTGCACAACTGATCCTAGCCTAAGGTTAGCGGTTTGATGCATTAAAATGGCAGCACTTGTGCCAGTAATTTTGTTATCCTTCGATTCATTTTATTGCAATTTGTGCTGTTTATATGCCGCATCAATTGAACATTAATTACATTTGGAGTATTTATATGGTTTGCTTGAAAGTTGGAACATATTGCCGGGGTTTGGTTCATTATTGTCTGGGTGTTGTTTGTCAAAGTGGATTAATGAAATAGAATATAGGCAAAAGTTCCACATTTGTTTCTGACGCTAAATTTTTTTCTATTCACTATGTTTAGTTTACTTACTTGAACACATTATGGTGTAGATTGAAAATAAAATGAATGATTTATCATGTTTTTAATGGGTTTTTTTCAGACCTATGCCAAAAATGAGAATGGGATAAAGTTTAATTCTCATCCAAAATAATTTCTTTCCTCAAATTAAATTAAGGCTATGTTTCTGGCATTCAGCTCATATTTATGAGAACCCAAAACAGAAAACCAAACATTTGATTCTTCAAATATTAACTGAAGATCTGATACATTTGGTCTATTATAGGAACTATATTTTTTTATGTCCTTTAGTTTTCTGCTGGCCTGTCTTTATGCGTGCCTAATATGTGTAGCTGTTTAAATTTACTGATTGATGACAATTTTGGACCTATTTATTCAGGGGACTGAGGAATATACTACGCATTTTTGTAAAAAAGGTAAATTGTTCAGAATGGGAGCCAATTGAAGTTCCCAGAAGGTAAGATTTCTACTTCATTTAAAATCTGAATTTGGATGGATAACGTTGCTTGCTTTATGTTATTGTTATACAATTTCTTTAGCAATCTATTTCTTTTTTTTTTAATTTTTTTTTATTCCAGTAAAAAATGATTAGCTCTAGAGACAAATGTCTTTGGTTTGCCAATTATTCCAAACTGGTGTATTTCTTTTGAGTTTATGTATTGTCATAATTGGTTTTTGGTTGCAGTGTTAGGTCGATAGTTTGTTTAAATCTTCACAACTACGGAAGTGGACGGAATCCTTGGGGCCATCCCAATCCTGAATATCTTGAGAAGGTACAGCAAATCTACATATACCGTTGCATTTGGTCTGTAAAAGGATTATTATTTTGTTTTTTGATATCAATACTACTGCCTGTGATATGCCTTGCAATTATATTTGCATTTAATAATAAATTTCATCAGAAGTTTATTTCAACATTACTCAAGAGGCCATGCCAAATATACAGAAGTGATTAATGTGAAATTGATTGCCTTGTATTTGACAACATGTTCGGATGGTAGAAGGCACGCCATGTTTGTGAATCCCTTGAGCATATGCATGTTTCATATCTTTTCCTCCCGTGTAGCCGTTCTAGCAATTCATAGAAGTTTTAAAAAAGACCCGCATTGTTCTATTAGCTGTTAATATCAGTTGACAAAGTGGATTTGTTATTCTTTGCTTATATTATCATTCTGCTTCACAGAGAGGTTTTGTTGAGGCCCATTTGGATGATGGCTTGCTTGAAATCTTTGGCCTCAAGGAAGGTTGGCATGCTTCAGTCGTGATGGTTGAGCTTATAACTGCAAAGCACATAGCTCAGGTACTTAAAATTTTACTTTAACATACTTCCAAAGTCTCTAATATAAGCTGAACGTTCATGAAATTCAGCTCTGTTTGGCTATGAGTATTTCACACTCCTCATCTCCCATTTTCCACTTTTAAGTAGTACTTTTTTTTTATTTTCGTTTTATGTTGACAGTTATTACTTCAATGTTAAGTTTTTAATTGTGACGAATTCTTATTACCCGTGCTCTATTGTCATAGTCGATATAATACTTAATATCCATCATTCATTTTGTTGGTTGTGATGTATCTTTTTGTAAATTGCCTAAAAGAATGAACTTGTCATAATCCACACCGGACATAATATTTTCTGGTTCATATGAGATATGGAAGCTGATACAGTTTGCTCTATTGGTTAACTTTCAGGCTGCTGCAATCAGGCTGGAAGTCAGAGGCGGTGAATGGAGAAGAGCGTACATGCAGATGGACGGAGAGCCATGGAAGCAGCCTCTCGATGGTGAATACTCAACGATAGTTGACATAAAGAGAGTGCCTTATCAGTCACTCATGATTTCAGGGTAATTGTAACTGTTATTCGCTAGTTCATAATCTATGTGAGAAGGCTTCTATATTCTTCTCAATGAAAAAAAAAAAAAATTAAAAAGATGTGTTGTAGAGCATAGAGTATATTATGATCCTTTTTTGTTTACCATGTATTTTTATGGATCAATGTGCCTTGTATGATAATTTGCTTCATCAGTAGATGTAGTGGAATTCATTCACTAAGGGGTTACTAGGCGTTCTTTTTTTGGATTTGTTTTTTTTTTATTTTGAATAAAATATTTTTTATATATTTATTTTTTTAAATATGAAATATTTGAAAAACTATATATTTTTGATTTGCTGTGAGGAAAAGGCTTCCCGTCGAAGCTTTAGGGCCCGTTTGTGGCAGCTTATAAGAGTGGGGGTGTTTTTGAAAACATTGCGGTACCGTTTGGATCGTGCGTTTTGTCCGTTTATCCGAAAATGTGGTTCTATTTGTACACTAAACACAGACCACGGGTCGAACCCTGCAGCCGACCCGTGGGCCACGTTTTAGGATAAATTGTTTATTCTGAAACACATAAATTGCCCCAAACGCACCCTAAGATGGCTGGCCTCATTCAATGCCATCCTTTTTATATTTTCAATTCTCTCTACCCCACCATTAAAAAAAAATTAATAAAAGAGCTCTGTATAATTTTCCAGCGCATAAAAGATGGGATTCCAGCTGAGAATAGTTGGGGCAAAAAAAAAAAAAAAAAAAAAAAGAGGCAGGGCTTGACCTGGTTAATGTAATTAATTATAAAATTAAGGAAGATGAGGCATTAAAAAAATAATAAAAAACAACGAAATTTTATGTGTATTATTTTGCAGCACCTAAAAGGTAGGAATTCCAGCTAAGAATTGGTATGAGGGAAAAAAAAATATTAGGCTTTGTCCTAGTTTAAGTAATTCATTATAGAATTAAGAGGATATATGTTCGCTTTTCTTATAAATCAAAGAAGATGAGCTATAAAAATTGGCGATCATTGATTTGTAAAAGTAGTTTGGTTATAAAAGTAAAAATTGAGTTGCAAGAATCGCAATTGATGGTTACAATAATAAAAGCTGGCTATAAAGTTATAGTTGGCTATATAAGTAGTTGGTTTTTACTGTTGTTGTTGGCTGTACAAATTGTAGTTGGTTGTAGAAGTTGTAGTTAGTGGCTACTGGTAGAATTCATTATCCCGTCATTTTTCATTATCAGAAGTAGAATGAACGCGAACAAAATAGAGAAATGTAAATGCAAAATTAATATGTTGCATTTAAATATACGCGTAGTACAACTATTTCTATTTATAGGAAACATATAGACTACAATAGACTGGATATATTTGACGTACAAGTACAATGTTGAAGTTGTTTTTGTTACTCATATATAAAGGTAATCGATCTCAATATGTTTGATTTTTGTGTAGGGTACAAAAGCGAAACAATTTTTGTTGCCAAAGCTATCGTTGATGTATTATCATAATAAACCATTGTTCTACTACAGATACTTTGAAGTCTTGTAGTAGACACCTAAGCGAAACAATTTTTGTTGCCACCGTATCCAATGTCTATATTCAGCTTCAATGGAAGAGTGGATGCTCTTAAGAAATTAGAGTGGTTCTTAGAAATACACTATCCAAAAGTGGACTTCTGATCTATTGAATCACTCGCCCAATTCGAATTTGTATAGGCTGTTAATTTTGGAGGTCTTCTTCTTATAGGTAGACCCATAATATTGGTGCCTTTTATGTATTGTAAAAATCTTTTCAGTAGCTGGAAGCTGTTCGGGGTTGTATTATGCATAGACTTGTGTAATACTCACAACTTCTATATATGAAAATCAATCACAATATTCATGCTTGTACTTTATTCATAGATGCTTCAATATGTCCACTGAGATGAATTTTTATGTTATTTGTACTTTAAGTCATTTCAAAATATTTGATTAATAAATAATTAATAAATACTTGAATATATATATAAAGTTAGATTTGACTTATAAAATTTGAATAATTTTTATGACTTGTTATAAACTCCATTTACAGATTGTCTTCACTAAAATATTGAAAATAATGAATATTAATTACTATAATTTTTTCATATTTTTATGATAATTATAAATATAAAAATATAAGTTTAATTGTACAATTACAATTTCTTAAGAAATGTACATGTGTGGACATATATTTATTTTTAGAATCATTTGACATTTACTTTCAAACCGTTTTCACAAGAATATCCTAGACGTGATAATTTATCTTATGAATACTTTTTACATAATTTTTATAGTTCTGAGCAATATAAACTTTGCAATTGAAGCCAAACAAATTGGATAATTACGCATGTCTTTGACACTTTTTTTAATATAAAATCCATGAACATACATTTCTCCATAATCTTCCCATGCATTTTACTTTTCCCAGACCTTGAAAAGAAGGAAAGAAAATAAGGGAGAAAGTGAACGAGTGAGAAACAGAAGCACGTTTATTGAGGTCACATCTCAACTTTCATATTAAGAGACAGTTAGAAAATATCTTCATATTTTGGAAACTTTCACTATATAACTTTTAATAGGTTATTGCTCTAGCTATTCTGCACATTTTGACATTTGCATATTGAATTTTCACTGGATATTTCTTTTGTTTGAGGTAAAAATCCTAATTTGAGTTATATAGAATTTCATAAAAATATAATTAAAATTAAATATATTATTAAATACTGACACAAAGATGATTACATACATGTTTAATATGCAAATTTCTATTTTGATTGGTGCATCTAGTTTGGTCATATTATTGCATATTGCGGATCTCTCTATTTTATTTTACATGCATCCTTTATGTATACATTGTGATGTTGAGTATAATATAACTGTTTGAAATGTTATGATATTGTGAAATATGTGCATGCAAGAAAAAATGACTATAATGATTCAAATTAGCGTAGATATGATACCCTGTGCACATGGGTGGGCCGAATAGTTTTACTTTAAATGGGTTAGTGTTGTACACTCGATACATGTTGGAGGTTATAAATGATGAATATGATATGATATGAGTGTCGACGGGCTGGATGTCACGACTTTTGTGTGCTATGCCACAAGATTGATTGTTCTGTTAATTTTTATTGTTATGATATATTATGATACTATACATGTTTCACCATAATTGGTACAGGAAAAACATCACATATGATTAACTAGATCACTTAACTTGTATAATATATATGAATGATATTTGTGTTTGATTATATGCATTTTATACATTGCTACTGTTTTGATTTGATATCATATTGTATGTACATATTTTATATATATATATATATATATATATATATATTCAGTGACTTACATGCTTACTTGTTTAGCATGATAGGATTATGATGCAATCATGCATATTATTCTATTTCCGTGAATTGATTTTAGTTATAGGTTACGTGTAACTTACTAAGTTGTTTGCTTACTCTGGTTGCTTTTACATATTTTCAGGGATGGGTAAGGATCCAGTGGAGTGAACTGTTAGTAATTGCTGATAAATTTATATTTTATATATGTTTTTTGTGATCATGATATTTCTGTATATTTTGTTGAGATTATTAGACAATCTTGATGAATGTATATAAATATTTTGGATGTAAATAGTTTTGATGTATATAAGAAAAATGTGATGATTATGATCATTTCCTTTATTTTTATACTATTTTTGATGACTTAGTGGCCTAGTGTAATGAAAATAGAAGATCAAAAGAAATTACTTCAAAATATATATTGGGCTAATTAATTTGTTGCGCACTCGACATGATATAATCTATTACTATGTATGAGTTATATCAAGTCGAATCGTGACAACTAGCTTACTGGATTAAGTGCATAAGTTAAATCTAGAGTGATCGTTAGATAATATAGTTATGACAGAGTGAAGGATCTCGAAATGGTTGTTAATCAATATTCATGAGAGAATGCTTTTGAGCTATGGGATTGCTAACACATTTCTGATCCAACATTCTTGAAGTAGTTAAGATATTTTTAGCATTTGTTGCTTTGACTTAAGTGTAAGCTTGAAGTGGTTTGTGTGACATATATGCCAATTGTACCCAATTTTTTTTAGTTTGAAATTGTTGTTGTAAATTTTTTATGAGTTCATGAAGCTGTTTAGCATTGTTTCTTATTATCAATATGTCATCTTCATAGATTAATGTGCAGATTTGTATGTTGTTTTTGTAAGTAGCAGAATAATAATGGATCTCATGTGTTAGGTTGAAATTGTAGTTGCTGAAGATAATCAGTGACTGTATTATATCATAGCTTAGGCGTTTGTTTCAGGTCATATATTGCTTTCTTTAGCTCACAATTATTGTTAGGAAACATGATATCTATAAATTATTTGATCCAAAATTTGGTTGATTCCTATAATATGTAGAATTGTAGTTGTCGTTCTTGAATTTCCCATGCCGTGTATTAGCTATTACATATGTGTTGAGAGATTATTGTGTCTCCTTGAAGCCTCACTAGCCAAATTAATCTGTTATATGCATAGTAATGTACATAAATCATCAAGTCCAATTTGTTTTAGATTAATTCTTAAGGAAGCCTTGAAAACATGACAACTTGAATGTAATCCATTAATAACATACAAGACAGCATACAAGATTAATTCAAATATAACACCAGTGACAACAAGTGTATCAACTTAAATTTGTTATAATATAAGTATTGTTGCCTTGTTTTGTCTCCCTTGGACATATTATGCAATACATTCTTCAATTGAAGAGTGTGAGGCCTATTTCAAGACTGAAGTTTGCGTTTAATTACACACCATACTTCAAAGCATGATTCAAGATTTAGTATGTGAGGAAGAATAGAGAGATATATATCATAATATGATGCAATAACAAGATTATGATCAATCAAGATGCATCTGGCATGATCTAGATTCAAATATTCAATGCTCATGGAATTAAGAATGTATGGATTTGGAAAAAAAAACAAAATCCATCGAGAAAGCCATCAAATTCGTTGGCACGAAATAGCTTGATTATTTGAGCTTTCCAGGTATGATGATTTTCAGCTGTAAGAGGTGCATGATAATACCTTTGATGTTTGCCATGAAAAACTATAACTGATTTGGGATGTAATTATTATTTGAAAGCGCCATAGTAGGAGTTGGCATTGCTACATTCGTAGAGGAATTGGAAAGAAACTAATGATGATTGATGAGGATGGGGAAGATTGTCAAGTTAATCTTTAAATTTTACTAGAAAACACGGCAAATACTTCTTTTTTGAAGGATCTTTGAATTCTTAATCACTTTTAGTGCTCTGATACCATGATAAAATTAAGAATTCTATCAATTATGATTATCTAAAGTAGAAAGAAAAAAGAATAGATAAATGTAGATTGAAAAATAATATGTTCCATTGACATGCTCGCTATATAACAACCATTCCTATTTGTAGGAAAAAAAATAAACTACAAGAGATAAAGCAACCAGGGGTATTATAACATAAATACTAGAATTCTTGATATCGTTTCTTTCGGTTTCATTTACTTAATAGTTGCAGCAGTCAAAATAGGTTATATAAGTTGTAGTTGACGGCGATAACAACGGTAACTGATCACAAAAGCTATAATTGGAGACTATAACAATCGTAGTTGGTTATAGAAGTCATAATTGACTGCATAAGTTGGATCATCGACAACTGCCAAGATTTCAAGAATTTAGCTTTAGAAGTCAACTCATTTTTCTCTTCTCCTCTTCGCCCTTCAAGTGACAAATAGAGGTTTATTTATAGTTTTTTAGGAGGTCGTTTTGGTAAACAAAGTCAGGATCTCAAAACACTCTATTGAATGGTTCACCTTGAATCTTAATTAAAGGTATTTTTTTTTCAACATTTAAGTGCCTAAATGACCTCAGAATTAGATGATCTTTGAACTGCTCAATTTGGCTATAGGCAAGTCAAATTTAAATATTTTCTAATCTTTCAATTGATGCATCAAAATTTTTTATTATATTTTAAGTGTTTAATCTGAGCACTCATTTAGAATTAAATTGCATTACTATCAGTCTCATTGGATTCGTCTTTTCGAGACACTCAACTTTATTTTAAACTCTCTAAAATTGGGGCACATATAATCTTGAATTTGAATTTCTTGTTCTAAATGTCTCGATACTCATGCCCGATTATAAATATTTGATGATTCATGTAATAGATCTCTAAACTTTGAGATATATTTTAAGATAAGTGTAATGTATAGATAAGCATAACTTCACCGAGCTTTAAACATATTAGAGCTTTTAGGCTCCAACCGGCTTATTTAATCAAAATATTTGGTTTAATTTTTGTTTTCATTTACTCATTTCCAACTCATTCATTATAACATTCTGAATCCTGTAAAACTTTATTTAACAAAAAGATTAATAAACCGTCATAATATAAGATATAAATAATACATTTCAATGTTGTATGTGCTTTTAAATTAATTTCTATATTCATTTGTAGTGCATATCATTTTGATAGGTAAAATATTATGAAATGTATTTACTATTTAATATATATAAATATACTTAGTAAACCTGAATGTATAAGCTGGAGTAGCTCAGTTGGTTAGAGCGTGTGGCTGTTAACCACAAGGTCGGAGGTTCAAGCCCTCCCTCTAGCGAATCTCTTACTTTTTATCTTTTGCTGCAGCTTGGCACGTGCAACTCAAATTAGAAAATAGAATGCTTTACTAATTTATTTTTTGTTCTGAAGCTTTTCAATTATTTGATTTTTATTTTATTTTATTATATACATATATATATATATATATATATATGAGTGGTGGTAGAAATGATGATAATATTTATCTTTAAAAAATTTAAATATCTTGAAATTATCATTAACCAAAAATATTTTCAAATAATTCCAAACAAAGGTTTAGCTACGATTTGGAATCATATTTATGTTTTATTTTTTATCTTATTTTATTCATGCTCTGACATAAAACAATAATAATAAAAAAAGACTATTTGATTTAAAGTATATTCAAAATATGTTAGTATATTTTTAAAAATAAAAAAGAAAAAAAATCCCTAATCACCCTCAATAAATCCTAATACATCATTGTTATTATTGGCCACATTGTAATACTCTTAAATCATAAAACTAGTGCTTAGGCTTGTCGGAGAGCACGAGATTATGAGTTGAAGACCATGTGCTCAAGCTCAAACTCAATAGATTTTAGTAAAAGATCTTGAGCTCAATCTTATCGAGGCCCAACTTGTTTACTCTCAAGCTAGCTTGACTAGCCATATTTTGGTTATGTTAATGCCTTCTCTGGTGAGTGACAATGAATGTATTCTTCTCATCAGTCATCAATCAATTAGATGGTTTATCCACTGAGCTAACGTGAGAATTTCATTAAATCTTACGAGCCTTTGGTTCCTACACAAGCTAATCATTTGAGCTTGGGCTGAAAGATTTGTTATGGCTGAGTGATTAATTAACGTCTTATCATTGCACGAAAATTCATCACACAATTAGATAATATAAACAATAGATAGAGACAACATAATTTTTTATATTGAAAAACTGAACGGGAAAAAAACACTTGGTCTTGTACAGTTGAAATAATTCATTATGAGTTGATGATTAAACGTTCAAACTCTTGTCTCACATGGGGGAAAATATTCACACACTTCTTTGAAGTACAATATTCATATGCTGAAGTTATCGTTGCGCATCGGTCGGAAGAAGTTGCAGTTGGGAGTAATTATCAGAACCCCATCAGTATATCATCTTTGAGGCGTGTTATTGCACCATGCTCAGGACGATGCGCTACACCTTAGGATGCTCCGTTGCTTTGTGATGTTGGTTGTTACATCGTACAATGTTTTGTTACTTTTCCGCATAAGTCTGATTCTGCACAGGATTTCACTGCAAGCTAGGCGCAGTCGATGGTGGTCAACGACGACTGACAAGTGATGGTCAATATTGGTCGAAGACTGTAGGAGTGAGAAGCCATCCCCAGATCTTTGGTGTAATCGAATCTCATTCAAACTCCATAAAACCTGACACTTTTTTTGGGGCAAATATTTATAAAACAATCATCTTCCTGCATTCTTTTTTTTTTCAATTTCTCATCAGTTATCAATCAATAAGCTATACAAAATAAAAGTAATTCACCAGACTTACTTTTTAAGCTGAATTTCGTAGTCTGGTCTTTCAATCCTCAATCTTCTCCGCCGTCTCTCCGTTGCCTCTCCGCCGAGCATCAATCGCCGGAGAGCAACTTCCAATTGCAGAAGGCGGCGAACGTCTTAATGAAGTCAGCAGGTGGTCAAAACCCTAATGACACGCTGGATCTTGCTTTTCAGATATCAAATGTGCTTGATTGTGGGCTCGATCGCCACACTCTCTCGCTTATCATCGCTCTTCTAGACCGTGGAATCAACCCCGAGCCTCTCTCCGCCCTCATTCGTGAGCTCTCCTCATCTGCTTCCCAATCCCAGACCTCCAACTCTTCTTCGGCTGCGAAACCCTAGAGTGTGGTTTGTTCCTCTTTTTCGCTTTATGAGCTTGTCTTAATGAATCAAAAAAGTTGAATGTTGGGATTTTTGTGAGAAATTTGTGTTTTTTTTTTCCCGCGGTTGTGATGATGTTTTTATTGCTTTGGTTATTTGTGCCGTGTGTAAACTGTTTTCATTCTACTGGAATCCCTTTTGTTATTAATATCGGATGGCAGCTGTTTGATTCACTGACACCGCTAAATCACCATTTTATTAATGAATTTTAGATCTCATTTTGATGATCATGTCAAAATCTAAGGACATCTAGATGTTAGGCTCTTTGATGACTAAAATAAATGACGATTTAAAAAGATCATAATCATAGTTAATCTTTTAGATAACTTCACGTTGTTCAAGTGAGATAATATTTTGGACCAAATACACCAAATAAATCGCATTTGATAGTTTGCGATATTATGTAGATTACTTGATTGTCTACATAACATTGAACCAAACAACATCTTCCTTTTCACTCATTTCACACGTGACATTCAAAATACTTATATTTGAATGCCTTTTAGACTTTATAAATTGCTGGTAATTTACTAAATACTAACTAATGTTACCTCTGCAATGCAAAGGTGCTGTTTCCACGGATCAAATTCTTGAACTCTATACCACTTTTAAGCTATTAGCATAATGAGTTAACAAGAACATTTTAGTAATGATTGTTTTAGTTGAAAGAATCTAAAAAAATGTTATGATATATCTTTATTTTTCAATCAATATTCATGCTCTTTATATGAGTTGTAGCTTTGTCCGACTTCAAATTCATATTCATCTTTGTTGAGTTTTTTGGATGAGACAAGTCTTTTTGCTTAATTTCTATCTAAGGTTTCATTTGATTTAATCCTTTTTTTATTCTTATTTCCAAACTTTGTTGAGTATGCATCTTATTAGTGCATCTTCAATCCTGTGTTGTGCATGCCAAGACCACTAAAGTCACTTTTCATTTCTTATCTTCTATAAATGTTACTCCCACCGTTTCCTCTGGAAGAATGTTCTCTTAATCAATCCCTCTTGATTGTGCTGCACTTTTGTATCAATAATTTCATTTTTGGCACACACGCAACTTGTTTGCAGACAACTTATTTTCTGGTAAGCACTCAATTCCACAATACAAAACTAATTTAATTGCAATTTTATAAATTTTTTTCTTTAATATCCAAGATGTTATGTTATTATTTATTACTCTTAAAGAACTTTCTTATTATAATCTCATAACCTTATTCTATATACCCATTCTTTTATTTAATAGATGAAAAATACTTAATCACTTGATTTGTTAGTAAATCACGTATTAGTTTGTAGAACAATGACCAAACTTGTATATTTAATGTTCAATGCTTTGATTTTTTAATTCTAATATCTTCAAAACATCTTCTCAACTATTCTAACTATTCGTTTATTATTTTTTTTGAAAATCTTACTGATTAAAATAATGTAATATACATAAGTGTATACACCAGGATATCTATATTTAAATAATTCTTGTATATTTCTTAATAACCATTATCAAATGATACATGTCAATACAACAAATAATTAAGATAGAATTTTGATAAAATTATCCTTATTGAGAACGCTGTCACTGTAGAACAACTACTATTAGTACTAAAGGTTTCATCGTACATGTATTTTACTAATTTCAGCATAGAGATGACATGCATATTTTTTTTTAATGCAGATAAAATTAATTGTCATAGTAATCAATCATATACATTCTCATGATCAATAAAAATCATATGAAAATCATTTTTTGGTGCTTTATAGGTTTCCATTATTTTCATTGGCTAAAAAATTTCATCCATGGTGGGTCTTTTGAGAATAAAATCAGATTGATTCTTCTATATCAATGTAATTTTTGTGTATAAATTAATTTGTAACTACCCTCAACATTATTATATATAGAGCGGTTAAAATAAAGTATTTTAAGATTTATAGGTACCTCAAGCATCATTTTACTGCAAATGACGTTTTTTTATCTACTTTTACATCTTTCTTTGTAAGGGCCAGGACTAGAACCAACCTCTATTTTTAGAGTGGGCGATTTTTTTTTTCTTATAATTCATCTCATCAAATTAAGAAAAATTAATGAAAATAGTATTATAATTATATAAATAACATAATATTGCAAAAAAAATGCGTTTTAATAACTAAATTTTAATTTACAAATTAATGTACAAAAAATATAAATAAATAATAAAACATTAAGGCAAAGAGCAAGTATCAAAAAAGAATTATACATTTAGAAATAGATCATTCTGTGGAAGAGCATATCACAAACTTATTTTTCCAAAAAATACTTTAATATTATAAGATAATAAATCATTTAAAAAATAAGAAACAATGCCAAAAAGATGCCACATAATTCTATCACCGAAATCCACTCTGCATCATCGCACACCCTTCTCCTTTTCATATGTGGGCGGAATCAAAATCAATTAAGACATATTAAAAACCATATTAAACACCCAACCATTAACACCTTCGCACCCAACACTAGTAAAGCGCACCCACCACAAGTAAAGCGTGCCTATAGTAACCCACCGAAAATCAAAAAGTTAAAAACAAACTAAGCTATCTGGATCCTTGTCGCCTCCCACTTCCATTTCATTCCACACCTCCACTCAACCGATACAATAATTTTACATTGCCACATATACTACAACTCTCTTGACAAGCGCCGTGGGCCCGTGAGTAAAAAGCCAACAGTTAAGTTCACTATTTTTAGATTTATTTCTTGCTGGGATAGCAACCAACTTAATGTTATTGATATGCAGACAATAAGGAACATCAATGCTATGATTTTTTATTTTCATGCTATAATCTGTGGACAACAAGTGCAGTATAATATCAGGGCTATCCTATAGAATTAAACACTGTAAAAACAATTTTGTTCTTGTGGCGAGAACCTGCTACATTCAATATTATGCTACAGGACCTGGTGATGCATGGAAAACAAAGTGAATAGAGAGAATATATGAAAGGATTTTGGGATATGTTGATTGAATTTTATTCTAAGACTCTAAGCTTAGTTGTAGGCAAAATTTATGTAAAAACAAACTTTATCCGTCTTTAGTTGACTCCACAATTGGTGGACATGAATTCATAAACACACTTCATAATGTAAGCAGTGTATCTATAATATCAATTTATGTAAGTTTTAGTTTCAGGATATTTAATCTAGAATAAAAAAAAGTCTAAATGATTAAAAATTCATTGTTATCCTACTTCAATTTTTTTTTTTCCGTGGTTTAAATTTTTTTTTGAAACCTACGCCTCGAAACTCGTTTCCTTTTGAGCCGTTAGGAAAAGATTTAAAGTATGCATTTTTCTTTGTTCTCTTAAAGCCCACATCTCATTGATGGAGGCGGGGGTTTTGAATCTTAACATCTCGAAATCCTCTACAGCATGGGTTTCAAATTGCATATGTTTACATGGTCTATTTGATTTTGTTATGGGGTTTTAAAAATATTTTAATTTGGTTTTTAATAGAAATATTTAGGCTATTGAACTTTGGGCTTTGAAATAATAAATTTTTTTGCCGAATAAAAATCAATAAAAAGCACGATAAAAAAAAAAAAAACATAATTTCTTCATCTTGAGAGTGTTTGCTGTTAGCCACACTCACGAGTGCATCCTTCTGCAGCCAGTCACCAGTTCAATTCTTATTGAGATCAGTCCTTTAGTCCTTACATTTTTTTTTCCTTTTATCTTTTCCATTTTCTCTCTTCTCAAATTTTTTTTCATTTCAATATTGCAAAAACTCCTTATTTTCCTTTATTTCTTGTTAGCCTTTATTCTTCTTTACAAGAATTAATTTTATTCATGGTCATAGGCTTCAGCTAACCTTTTTTCTCTTAAAATTCCTTTCTTTTTTGTGGTTTTTGGAATCAATTTTATTCTTACAAATTAGCGGTTTTGTTTGTCTTTTTAATCAATATTATGTTGTAGAATATGGATAACTAGAAACATTTGTTTTTAATCTTCACCAGGCTTGTAAGACTTCTACTACAATGATAAAAGTTGGTGTTAGGAGAAAAAATATATTGCTTGGAAATATAGAATCAGGTTGGATTAGATGTTGAGAAGCCATTCTTCTTTACAAGAATTAATTTTATTTATAGTCATAGGCTTCAGCTAACCTTTTTTCTTTTCAAATTCCTTTCTTTTTCCTGGTTTTTGGAATCAATTTTATTCTTACAAATTAGCGGTTTTGTTTGTCTTTTTAATCAATATAATGTTGTAGAATATGAATAACTAGAAACAATTTTTTTAAATCTTCACCAGGTTTGTAAGACTTCTACTACAATGATAAAAGTTGGTGTTAGGAGAAAAAATATATTGCTTGGAAATATAGAATCAGGTTGGATTAAATGTTGAGAAGCCAGATAAAGGCTCTATGCATCTCACATATAGCAAAAAAATTGTCATAGGTGCTATAAGACTAAAGGAGCACCTTGTTCAAATTCATAAGAATGTGGAACTGTATTAAATATATTATATATATTAATTAATGTTTCTTCTTTTGAGTGTATTTATTATGATAATTTTGATGCAGGAAAGAAGTCATCAATAGTGCTAGATGAGAAAGAAGAAGAATTAAGTGAATCACATGAGGGTGATGGGGACGGTGATAGAGTTATTTGATATCAAGTTGATTTTTTAAACAATCCTGCTAGTGATGATGATGATGATGATGTGAATTTTTTGGGCTTAAAATATTTGACATAGGACTTTAAAATACTTCATTTAGAATCTAGTTCTATTCTAGGTTACTATTTTTTTTAATCTTGAAACTCTTATTCTATCATTCAAGTTATTTTTTATTTTGTGTTTTTTGTAAAATAATGTCATGTTTTTTTGATAAATTTTATAAGTTATTTAAACTTTCATAATTTTTTTTTAACTTTATTGTGTTTTTAATTTGAATCCTATGCTTCTTTTCAATTTGAATCCCACATTTCTATTCAATTGAGGAAATCTCCTCTATTCATTTTATACTTTTTTAAAAACTTATTTTGATCCAACTGCCCACATTTTTACCTGCTGATCTTTACTAAACCTTTGATTGATGATCCATTTTCGCCGATGAACTCTTAACGTATCCTTTTTGATATCAATGGTTTGATACAAGAATTATTATTTTCGAAAATTTATATAGAGAAATTAAACCATTTATACTTCAATGAACACAATCTACCTGACCTATTAATGATTGAATCTCCAAATTGTGATGAAAACTTTTTCTTATCGACTTTAACGAAGCAGACTGCCAGATTAATTATTCCCCTTCCTTGTATATAATGTCCAAATCAGGTATCATCTGCGATATTTTCAGTATATGACATATGAGTTTAATTCTCATATAACTATCATCGCCTCGAGCATTCCCCTCTATGTTTAGGATTGATTGGAATCAAATGATTTTACTTTTTTTATTTGATATCTTCTTATCTTTAAATTTGTATATGAAATTACTCTATTATTATCCATAATATTACAAAGCTTGATACATATCTCACATGAACTCAGAATTTTGTATTTATGTATATCTAATAGCTCACTTTTCTTTATTATTTTTAATCAATCTATAGTATACTTTATTAGTCTCTTCATTGTGATCTTCCTCCTTTAGACTCTTTTTAATAGTTTTTAGAGATAATATTATTATTTTTGTCCTTATATTTGTGTAAAGTTTTATTATTATCATTATTAATGTATCGAACTTAATTGAAGTCTCTATACCTCTTGCTTTGATCTTCATCTTCTTTGTAAATGACTAGTTTCTTTATAATCATTGCAAGTTTCATGAACGTTTAATCACTTTTTTGCCACTCTTTAAAAGCATCTTTTTTTTCTTCTCTTTATAATGTTTCTTACCCCATCATCTAAACCTTCAAGCCTCCTATGTATATATATGTTGTATTTCTAGAATTTCCTAAAACTTCCACAATAGTATTTTTTTAATGCCCTCTTGTAACTACCTATCTTGGAAGATTAATGATTTTCTGCTCTAAAATGTGGTAAATGCTCAAATTACTTCTAAAATGTTGTTCTCCAAAAGAGACATTATGCTGTTTGCTGTTAATATGAAGAGCACCAAGAGCACCAAAAAAAAAAAAATACTGAATTATTGAGGGAGTGGATGGTCATGACAAAAAAGAAGACAAGAAAAGGAAAAGGAATTAGCTTCAATTGAATTCTAATCTTCAAGGTTCATGACCAAGCTAATCTTTTAGAAAGTGGATTGGTCTTCCTGTTAGAATTTCTTAATAAGGGGTGGATTAAGCTTTGATCAATGCATGTCTCTAATTATATGGTGTCCATATTTCTATTAAACATTCAAAATAAATATTTCCATCGTCATTAATTGTCTGTCCATTCAGCATTTGTACTTCCTTTTCCAAAGGGATTAAATTTTGTAAGAGTGTTTAGCTTGTCAGGTTAAAACATGGACTTTGAAAATCATATTTGTTCCGCTGTTTTATTTATTCCATTCATATTTGATTGGAGTAAATCTTTCGAACTTGGTGATTTTATTCTTCGGCATGCTCTTCAATTTTGTTGTTCGTGAACATTGTGTTAACATCACATCCATGGTGCCTTTATGCTATACTTTGCAATGTGAATGTGAATCTCTTCTACTTGAGGAAGGCATATTATTCTGTAGCCATGTGCTATTTTTTGAGTGCTGGACCAATTTTGGCTAAAACTGGAATGGTTGATTCGAGGAACCTAAGTGCTTAAAGGTAATAATCTATTCTTGAGGGGTTATTTGAATCTTTGTTTAGAAAAGATAGCCAGGCAGCACAATTCGCTTGGAGTGGCAAGAAATGTATACCTGTTGATGATTTGTTCAATCATTTCTCCCGATTTCAAGGCTTGGGATTTGCTTGATTTTATAAGTAGTGTATAACGATTAAATTACCATTTTGCATTTTTATATTTTCTCTTTGATTTTAGGAGGCATATAACTGATTTGTAAATTAACTTATACTTCCATGTTAGAATATGACAATTTTTTTTTTCTAAAAATACTAGTAAAGCAACAAAAATAGCATAGCCAGGTTAAACAAATTCCTATTGCAGCCATACCAGAATCTCAACTATTTACAAAATTAGCCCCCTTATACCATTGTGGATTAGTATTTAAAATTTACAATTCCCATCCTTTTGTTAAATTTCTAATCGTTTGATCTGCAGAAGCACATATTAATGCAAGAATTCCTTTTTAACTTTATCTTTCAGATTTGTAACTATTTGTGATTTCGGCAACTGGCATGTATTTCTCTCTGTGACATAAACTGTTTGTGAAAAAACAAGAAGCAAATGCCAGGGAATCTATTCCTTGTTCAAGATGCAGTTGTAGTGAAGGGCAGTGGATTCCGGTTCTTAATGCATCTATTAATTAGGCAGAAGTGGGCCAATTTATTTCTAGATAACTTGTTTGGTTAGTAAGCATAAAACATGTTAGCCTTTGATTCTGTGGAATTTGTTCCACTTCTCTGATAATGTCCTAAATTCTTCTTCATCTGTGGAATTGATCTCATGCCTTTTCTCTTCTGGTTAGTTGGCGTGATGGCTTTTTGAGCTTATGTATATTTGATGCGTTTGGGTTTATATTTTATCAAATTCCTATTATTTTTTCGAAAACTGTATTGGACCGGTTGGCTCGACCGATTACATAACATTCAATCGGTTTGGTTCAAGCTTAGAACCGCTTTTGCATAGAACAGGGGCTGGACTGGTGAACCTGACTGGTTGATTTTGATCCGATGATTTTAAATAAGATATTTAAATTAAAAAAAATGATAGTTTTATTTTTTTTATTTAACACATTATTTAAAATATTTAAAAGTATCATCTTAAATTAAAATGTTATTTTTTGAATCGATAAATTTAATATTAATGTATTATCATTTTATTATTTAAATTATATAAAACAATTAAATATTTATCATATCATCGGGTTCAACCGTCAATTTAATCCTTGTTGAACCACAAAACCATAAACCGTCTTTCAATTCAATGTTCGTTCTGGCTTTAATGGTGGTATATGGCTTTTAACAAAATGGGATAGTTCTTGCTGTTGTTTGATGGTTCACTTGTGGTATATTTGGGGCAGTTTTTTATCTACCATGCGTTCCAATCCATAAATACATTTGCATTTTGGCTATTATTTTTTTCGTGGTTTTTTTGGGCAGGGCGAGTGTTCGGACAAGAATCTGCCAAAATGTGGTGAAAGCTGTAAGAAAATTGTTGTATAATTTTTTTAATAAGCTATTTGTAATGTTTGTAATAGCTTTTAAAAATATCATTTTTCTTATGATAATTTTAATCATATTTACAAAAAAAGAAAAAAAAAAAGTAGCTTCCTCAAAGGGACTCTTAGATAACAATTCATTTGTATCTTTGTTTGGAGTAAATTAAATGAGAGTTCCTATAAAATAGGAGGTTTGCTAATATATACTTATACTTACCTTATTAATTAATCTTGAAAACATCATTTGCTGGAACAGAGACAATTATATGTTTAATATGCTAAGTAATGGGCCACGGGCTCACATTCATCAATCAAAAAGAAGTAATTTTGACACATTTTAGGGGTGGAGTCATAACTAGAAAAATATAACCAGTAGAAGTTATATGCTATTTGACAAATATGCAAAAATAAAATATGTTGCATGTCTAGTCAGTGCTCATCGGCATGCTTTTATTATTATTGAATGTTTATTCTTAAAGAGGGGAATGTTAGGCTGATTCCATTAGGCTGGAATCCACCAGGGAACCAAGAATCAAATATAAATTTGCAGGAATGGCCCCCACCGGCAAAATATGCAAAATGCTATTCTGCAAAACCGGTGAACTTATTCCATGCAAATCTGGTGTTTGATTCCGTGGGTATCGTAGCTATTAGTGCCAACTCCACTATAATCACAAAGCTAATAGTCGATTACGTAATTAAACCCATTTAATTTAGCAGACCATCACTGTCATTATCCGCAGCTTCATCTCATGTATTTTGGCTCCATTTCATCTTGTTCTTATTATTTAAGTTCGGGTCATTTACATATATACCACACATTTTTTATGTATTTATATATTTAACATCTGAACTTTTTTATATTTGTATGCATAAAAAACAAATTTTTAACATCACCAAACTATTATTTACTTTCTTTTTTATAGGAGCATTTATGTATATAGAGCCTAATTCTTATGTAACAGCTAAAACAGCTAAACTTTGATTTTTACATTTATACCACCGAAATATTTCATATCACATAAATAATACCATTTAAACTTTTAAACAGTGAAATACACCTTTTCATGCATAGGTAAGGGGGCATATATATAAAAATTGAAGATTAGGTGTTAGATATGTAAATACATTATTATTGAGTGATGTGCTCGTAAATCTTCCATTTTTAGTGAATATATGCACTTACATGTTATTGTACGAAATATTAAATCATTTAAAATAATTATATATATATATATATATATAATATATAAGTTATATAATTAATATAATATATTATTTATATATATTAATATTAGGGAAGTCAAACTGGCTCGTCGTTCGCGAACAACTCGTGTTCGGCTCATTCGTTAAGAAACGAACACGAACAGTGACTTCATGAACAATTTCGAACACGAGCTTAATTCAAACGAATCGAACACGAACACAAGCTCTGTTCGTTCGTGTTCGGTTCGTTTACACCCCTAATCACACCCAAATGACATTATCTTAATTTAGAAGGGTGTAAACGTTCAAAAACCATACGAGTATCAATCAGTTGTAGTTTGTTTTTGACTTTAACATAGAATATTTATGCTTATGTTCTAAGCCACCACCATGCTTTAGCTGTTCTTATCCATTCTTATTGCTGTTCCTCTATGGATTAAGTGGATAATAAAAAATGATTATGTTGTGCTCTCATTATTATAGAGTTGTCTCTGTTGTTTCTTTGCCTAATGGAGGGGAGGCCAAGGTTTCACTTTCAAGTTGTGCCCTCTTGATTAATTAATGACAAATTAGAAATTAATATCATAGCTATTTAAATCTTTTTAAATCAATATGTTATGTATTCAAGAACTATGTGGATCTAAATTTAAATTAGTATAACAAGTAGTAATTTTATGTTGAAAATAGTTTGTTGATATATACTTTGTAGAAGAGATAATGTATAGCTAAACTATGTATAATAAGATTGTTTTATAGTAATTGAGATTAAATTAAATATTTAGAAGTTTCTTTCAAGCATTGTCATACTTTTTTTAATGGGCTTGGAAGGGTTTGTTGTGAAAATGATTGATTAATGTTTAAGTCAACAACTAAGCTTGAAGGAGGTTTGTCCATAGAATCTCTTTAGGAGTGAAAAATATAATTATTTTATACTTTTAAAATAACTTACGGAAGTTGAGAAATGACATTTTGTTATTTAAGTGGATTAAAGGGTTGAAGAAAAATATGTGTCGCATTGCCAACAATTTATTTATATTTTTTTAAGAATATGTTAGATTAAGTGGACTTTTGATTTATAGGATATTATGGTTTATCAGATTTAAGGATAATATGGCATGACCATACATCTTGTTATCAAAGAATTGGTTTCAATATCGAAGATAAGCCTAACAATATAAAGTAATTCAAATGTTTATCATAATTGGATTGACACATTATGTTGAGTGTTTAAATCGATGACAATGATGATTTGGATCACACTCTAATTGAGACTAAGAATCCTCAGATCAATATTGATATTATCTTAATTTGTTAGATAGATAAATACATCAACCAATCTATCAAATGACCTTCAGTAGATGAATACAATAGACATCATGTTGATATTTATATCTCTTTCCATGAAGATCATTATTTATGATAAATTAGGGAGCACATAATCATATAAATAAAATCAACCTTTTAAAATAAAATCAATAATCAAAATAAGATTATACTTCAAAAATTTATTGCAATCATATAAATATCATAGTAATCATCACACATAAGTAGTACAACAAATGGTGGATGAGCATATGAATGTAGTGCTTGACACTCAATACACAAGTTGGGCCATGACACATGATTGTATGCCATTGGGTGGGGGTGGATGTCTTAAAAAAATAAACAACAGAAGAGGAAGATCACAGCTGGTACGTTACACTTATAAAAATAATAGGCAGCTTTATTTCAAAGAGAAGAGACTGCGATGGAAAGAATACTTTTACTTTGTGGCTGATGTAAGAAACGCATTGTTCCTTCAGGCCAAAAAGTCTCTTAATGGCCACTAACAAAGATCCCATAGCGGCCACTTGAAGACTTGAAAGGTTTAAGAGATTTTTTTTAATTTTTTTTATTATTTTTATTTTTTAAGGAATGGCCGGAGGTTATGATATGATCCAGGGCCACCACTAATGCCTTTAATAATTCAAGTATCACATCCTACACTCGGGGGATTCAAACCCAAAACCAGAGATGACTTATAACTGACAAGCAAATGTCCGATCAAACTGATCTGAGTGCGCGTTGCTGAAACACACACACA
>NW_018164666.1:3964272-3971681 GCF_001263595.1 Phalaenopsis equestris
TATATATATATATATATATATATATATTGTTCATTTATCTCTGTTGGACACTATCCTTTCTTACTATTATAGTTAACTTGAATTATATTGTATATATATGCTCATCCATGTACACATGAATGCCTGTGAACTTTGTTTATATTAAAATATACGGGGAATAAGTCATCTATTATGCTAGCTTTAGTTGAAATTGAAACCTTAACACCACGATGCCCTTTATAATATAAAGAAAATAATATTCCCACTTCTTGTTATTGATGTTAGTCTTCTTAAAGAAATGATAAACACTTCCTCACTTAGATTGAGAACTTATTCTTGTAACTAGGGTTGTCAAATCAGGTTCGTGGGTTGGGTTCGGGGTTGGGTTTGTTTTTGGGTCTGATCCGGAATTGATCTAATTCGAATCTTGCTTAACTTGAAACCGAGTCACCTTCAAAACATTGACTCGAATTTGATTTGCATAACTCATTTAACATAAGACATAACAGCTATTTGGGTGAAAATCAGGTCGATTCGGAGTTGTCGGGTTGATTTTTGTTTTGCGGGTCAACCCAAACCTAGCTAAGAAATTAAAAGTGTCAGAATCTTAAACCCGAACCTAACCTGAATATTATTTGGGTTTACCCGAACATAGATTTTTTCAGCTGGATTCATGTCGAGTTGTTGTATTGAGTTAATTTTTGTCACTGTTGTATTAAAAGAAAAAAAACTCTCTTATGACTTTCTTGATTGTTACAATATGTTGATTACTGTAGTACTGAGGTTATTATAGTATTGCCACATTTTTTTGGTAACCATGTTTTAGTAACTTAGAATAGCAAAAAGTGGTGAGAATCTCTTTAATTGTTGTTGTTGAACTCTCTCTCTTGATTTTCTCCCTTAATATTGTTTTGGCTTTTGCACATGAATCTTACGAAGGCTTCTAAAAGGTTAATTTTAGATGGGAATATACAAGGTTTAGGAAATAAAATTGATGATGTACAAAACATATCCAACCTTAAGAAAAAATAGATTGATGATGTACAAAATATAACCAACCTTAATAAAAAAGATGAAATTATTTAGTTATACCCACCCTACAATAAATTTGATTAAATCTTAATTAATGATTTCTATCAATGAAGATGTATGAATAAACTTTATCACACCACCAGATTTGCAATCTCCAACTTATATTGAGATAGTTTGATGCAATTGTCCATTAAATATTGTTAATTTTTTTTCCTTAGTTTGTTGGATTCAAATCATTATTAACTAAAGTTAAGCGAGCATTTTCGCAACCTTAGTTTTTTTTTTTTTATAGGCACCTATTTAGTGAGCATGTCTTGTAAAATTTTCCATCCCTTTGATCTCGTAAGGTTCCCCTTTCCATGCAAATTTCATTTGAAGTGATACTTAAGTTATATGTGTTTTATCTTAGAATGAAAGATTATTATTTGCTTAGTGAATTGTACTTTGGTTATTAAAATAAAGCAAGACAACCTTTATAATTTAATTAATCCCTCAAAAAGATTTTGAGCCAAAATATCTCCTCTTAATGGTTGTCACATGCTCAAATTTTGTTATTGATAGTGAAATTATTTTTTAAAACTATGAGATCAAGCTGATAGTTATGCGCTCGAGGCATATTAAAATCAAGCACTATTTCTTTGTGCATGTAGACTTTTTTTCTTAGTTTATATTGACGGTACTATATAATTTCAATTGGATTCTTCAAAAGCTCAATGATTATTGATTAAATCTTTCAAGAATTGAAATATTCACTTTAAAACTTCTTTGGATTTCTTTCTTGGGTTAGACATATTTCAATTGTCTACTCTTATTACTCATGAGTTATTTTTACTCATGAAAGTTATTTCATAAAAAAATATAACTAGTTTTTGATGTTCAGAAAACTTTAATCATGTGGTATTTCTTTTTATCTATCTTTTGTTAGTATTATTTTTTGAGTTCAAAATTATGTTTGGTTATTATTATTTTGCGAGTTGAAGTAAAAAACTTTTTGCCTTTGCTTATATCATATTAAACATTTCTAACATAATTTAAATATATTAAAATCATTATAAGTTTTAAGTACTTCTAGCTTATTATTATATATTCTCATTTCAAGAATTTTATTAGATTTTCTTACATGTCAAGTTCTTTAGCTGCTTCTCTTTATAAATAATTAATCTTTTTTATATCAATCTTACAATATTATTTAGTGCTTTCACATGTCAGGAACAACTAATATTGCATTTATGTAAATCAGTCTTGTATATGAATTTATTGAACTTCTTTTATCATTGATGATGGGCTTATTTCAAGCTATAGGTGTTCTTTTTGAGCTTAGAGACAAGACTTTCTTTTTTGGATTAGAGAAAGTCTTCTAGCTAAATTAGATAGATGTCTAACTATAGAACATCATAAGAAAACATAGTCTTATCATACATGTCTCAAGTGTATATCCTCTATAACTATGATGCTTAACACTAATGGTATAACTGATTTAATCAATGGAGATAAATTTTTAGTGGAGTTAACACCTTTTATTAAAAACCTTTCACTGCTACTTTTTACTAGTTAAATTTTTTACTTTATAAATCCATTTATTTTGCAGGTTTTTTTTCCGCTAGATATATCTTAGTTAATATCTAAGCACAATTTTTTGAAAAGATAGTTCAACATTTTTTTCTTATTAGCTACCACTAAGATGAATTCTTGAATGTAGGATGTTTCCATAAAATTCAAGTTCTATTGTGTCATAGGAATCAAATTTTATAGAGATAGAGATTAAATTTTATAGGACTTTGAAGTCCTTTTGGAATCTCTCGACTTATAAGGGTGTTAGACTCAGATTGAATTCAATCAGTTGGGTTGCTTTTTTTTTTCATAAATATTAGTGGACTCTTTTGATTTAACTTGCTTTGTGATGGATATTTCTTCTCCAATGTTACTTTACTTTTACATTATAGATTTATTGAAAATAATTTTTTTTAATTCTAATGATTTTCTTATTTTAATATCCTAAAACCTATAATCAAAATAATCAATGTTATATACAATGAAGCAGCACTCCTTAGATTTTTGGTCAAACTTGTCTCTAATATTTTGACTAGTACAAATATGAGAAAGATAATTGAAGACTTCTTTAGTCAACCCAATGTTATGAGCTATGATGACACAACAAATTAAATATATTGATTTTTTTTAAAGACTAGATTTGCCACCTTTCATTGAGAGGAGCACCAAGTATTTTCTTATGTCATCCCATCAAAATAACGACCATTTCTAAGCTATTGGCATTTGATTTTAGGACTAGTATTTTCTTAGTCAAATCATTTGATTTCTTGATCTAGCAAACATGATAAATTTTTTCTCAATAAATAATCTACTAACAATCATTTTGAAATTTTCATAACATTGAGCCTCTTATGGATGTAATGGTAGATGAACCTTACACATCAATGTGAACTAGCTTCACTTGTTTTTTGGGTTTATAGCTTATTTTCTAGTCTTTGAGAGAATGATTCATGTTTGCTTTCTTAAGAATAAGCTCTATAAAGAATTCAATAAATTTTAAATATAAGAAAATATCTTAAGAAGAGATGATTCTTGGTTTATCTTCCTTATATGACCTATCATTGATGTGAATTATTTGTACTTTAGTTTGAGCTTATTATGTCCCACATTATTCCCACTTTTGTGGTGTTGTAAAGAGATCAATATTATTTTCTCAACTAACCACCAAGGTTTTTTAAACTAAATTTTAGGTTTCAAAATTAAATGTGGTGTCGTATCGAAATCATGTTTCTCTCAAGGCCATAAAATGCTTTACTTTGTGAAAATTATCGAATGTTCCATTATCTAATTTCACGTATCACATCAATAATTATGATGATACTTAAGAATCATTGTCCATAAGATTTATTTTTTCATAATTATTCATAGAGTAAATATCATTAGTTCTTTGTAAGATGAGGAAAGTAAAGCTGCACTTTAGTATAACTTTCATAATCATACTAGGCTATCATCATGAATAATCATTACATCTTCAATGCATTCTATAACAATATTCATTATTTATTCCTTCAATTTTTTACCTTATTAGTATTCTTTATAAGCAAATCTTACAATATGTTTGTCAACCCGCCATAGTGTTGGACAACTGTAAATCTTTGCATCGATAATTGCTTTTATTTCAAGGCATTCTCCTTTTATCACTTTTCAAAATAAACATGAATTTTCACCCTTCTCAAATAGTTAAATTCCTTTATTAATCCTAAGGTCTTTGTTTCTTCAAGCTTTATTTTAATAATTCCATAAGTTCAATAATAGTTATGACTTCACAAAACCTTGAGTATTTATGAAATCAAACTCAAGGCATGAATTTCTTTACCGAAGTTAATGGTTGTAGAGCGAAATTAATAAGTACTCAATTTCTTAATAATAAAGACTTCTTCATAAATTTTAATATTAAAGAACTAATATATAATATGTACCATATAAATCACATATTTATTTTTTATTATATGTTTGATAGTGTCTTCATCATGTTTGCATTAGTTATTCGTTGAGGATGTTGAATATGACACTCATTGTCAGATGCATAAGGATATCTTTCAAGTGTTGCATATTCCTTAATTCCTTCTCTTGATCAATAAATGACATATTTATCACTTTCAATGGTGGGTGGCTTCTTCCATGGTAGAGGGGGTCCTGTATTTACATCTAGTAATAGTTAAACTATAGACCATAACTAATTTTAGTCTTCATCATTACTTTGATTTAAAAGTTTTCTCCACTTGGCTTTAATCACAATTGTTAGGTTAAAATAATAACTTAAAGATGGGTAACAATCACAAAAAATAGATAAGTACAAAAACACACAAAGTTTACATAATTTAATGAGATCCATGTATATCTACAGCTAAATAGAAATCGAAATATTACATTAACTATCAAGGAAGGTGCATTGAGATATTACACTTTATTTAAATTTGATAAATAATAATAAAACTATCACAGTGTAAGTATTAAGAGGCAAGGAAGAAATACTACATACTATCTTAGCTTTTCCTTAATTTGAAGCCCAACTAGTTATATATAGCCTTACAAAGGATTAACAATTAATGTTATAACCATTACTCTTCTTCTATTTACAAAAATGAGCAACATCTCCTTATGTGAACCAAAGAGTCATCCTTATAACAAAAGATAAAACTTTCATACACTTTTATCATTTGTTATGATAATTTGATTGATATATTATGGTGTTTTTTGTTTACCAAATTACTTGAATATGCTGATTGTGATAGAAATCAAGAAACATCGATTTGTTATTACTATAAAATTCTCTCTCTCTCTCTCTTTATTTTACTATGGGTTATAGGCATATATCATGGGGAAGACTTTTAGGGATTATTTTTAAATTATAATACATAGAATTAAAGAAACACAAAAGAGAACATGTAGAATAAACCAATTGCTCAAAATAATTGCATGGCTCTTAGGGTATACTCATATCATAAATAAATTTGTTCAAGTATCAATTAATGATTTACATTGAATTAATTTTTGCATTAAATTAATTTTATTTAAAAATTTTCACCAAATTTTAGCATCTCTTCGTGGCATTTGCTTGAGCTGTAATATCTCTATACACACCAAAGTTTGATTATCGATTACAATGTGATGCTAGATATTACAATTCTATGTGTAAAATAATTATATGCAAATGCCCATATTAGAGCATAAAGATAAACAAAATTTTCATAAAATATGATTCATATTAATGAATTGATTATGAGATATGGTAATATATGTTTATAATGGATAGTCTGAGCATGATGACAATTGAAAACCTAATGGTATCAAAAGAAGATTTATGTCACAAACTTAAATGTTGTGATTCTGGTAGCCTCAAAGTTAGCCAATATAGCATACTTAGGGAGTGGCGACTTGGTTTATGCAAAGAGAATGTCAACAATAAACATATGGTGGAGCCTTATATAAACCAAAGGGTGATGGAAAGGCCCATAGTCAATGAAAATAATATTCTAGAAAGTGAATAAAATGGAAAGTCTTGATTGGTAGCTATAAAAATATAAGATATTCATGGCAAGCTCAAAGATGGTGATAATGGTTGGTTTGAAAGTTGAAGTAACTACAAATTGAAGAAATTATGGGCCAATAAACAACAAAAACGATGAGCTCAGAGTTGATGTCAATGAAAAACTAACAATTTTGAAATGCAAGGATTCGTTAGTTATGACATTCAACTTTTGCTCTCATGAGCAAGTATTCATGAAAATTAAATGACACTGGTCTGACAAAGTTGTATATATTCAACTTATTTTTTTTCTTTCTATTTGAGCCTCCATCCTGGTGGTCTAGAAATTCATGAATTGAATTGCTCTGTAACATATCTTCATGTTGATTGTGTCATTCCATGTTTATTTGGACAACATTCACTTAAATTGAGGCAAATCAACCTCATTTTTTGCTTCTTTATTGCCTCAAGTTCCACTCTTTACTTGAAAAATTATCTAGGCATTATCACATATATAAATTCTAGCTACCAATAATGCAAATTTCATGCCTCCATGGAGATAAGAAAAAAAATTGAAAAAGCCACACCAATCTTATAAGTTGCCTATTTGATGGCCATCACCATTTCTCTCTCCTTCTCATAAAGTCTGAACCTAACCTAATCCAATATGACATTTGGTGACCTAAAAGCTATCCTTTTTCTCCTCCTTTTTAAGAAGTTTAATAAATTTGATATGATCACAGCTAAAATAATCAATTTTGTTGGAGTGATTTAATGATGATGATCATTGTTCCACTATGCTGTTATATAATTGTTTTTCTTGCATTAGTTAAGTGTTTAAGAAAATAATTAAATGGACATCCTTATCAAGATATTCTGGAGGCCACTCAGCTGATACTTAATTGATCTTCTGGCATTAGGTATGTATTATAAAGGCAATGGGAACTAATGCAATGATTCCCGTACACTAAAAGGCAGCACGTATGCTCTCGCAATATCAGATAATATTATTTTATATATGTATATAAAGCATTGTTTTGTATAAAAATGAGCATAATCAAATAAAATACGTTATAAGAATATCGAATTTTGGTTGCCTCAAAACCTTACCACATGCCATTCTCAAGCTCAAAGAAGAGAGACTTTAGGATCAAATGAGGCTATCCAAAATACACGTCAGAACAAATTAGGAGTATACAGAAATTCCACAAAAACCTATAAAATGATTGCAATGAAATGAAGAAAACGAATATGAGAGACAAGGGATTATTGTTCATTTCTCTCTCCTTTGTCCTTTTGTCCCTCGATAACCCCCAATTTACATCCTATTTATTTATTAGGTGTATTAACAAATTAGGATTAATATATATATATATAT
>NW_018164666.1:3971699-3978005 GCF_001263595.1 Phalaenopsis equestris
AATGTTTCAAATATATATATATATATATTATCACCAATAAAGTTTGTTATTTATCATAAATCTCCTAAACTCTTTTGAAAAAGAAACGTTAAAAATCAAACTCTAATTAATAATCAAACAACTCCGATTTCAACAAATAAATAGTAAAAAACTGAACGGCTAAACGAGACAATCTTTCGCCGATATTTGGTATAGGATATTTTGATCCGATTTTGTTCGGACGTATATGCTTGACCTATCCTAGTGAGGTTTGTCCCGCGGGAGTTCTCCACTTTCTTTCTCTTGTTTGTCTGCATTTGTCATATGTCATGCTTTTCCAGTTTCTCCTCCTGATCATTCACAAGATCCTGGAGAGCAACTTATTCAGAAATGGTAGTATACAGTAATGAACAAACCAACGACTTCTTTAAAAATAAAGAGAGAAAAGAGTGAAAAGCTCCTGCATACGGTGCAACGACATACCCTAAAGATGGTGTAACGAAGTACCCCCACATACGGCGACTTTCTTCGAACTACGATAGTTCTCTTTACAACTCACAACTATGACATATTTAACGAGCTATAGCCTATGTGGTTCACAGCTCATGCATGTCTCAACACGAGCCTCTATGGCTTATGGTTGTTATCACGACACCCAACTTCGGCCTTTGCGACCTAGGAACGTAATTGTAGCTCATCACTATAACATATGACCAACTACGACCTCCGGGGTTCACAACTCGTACTACTCCCAACTCCAATTCTTGCATACATACATTGTTGCAGCTTACCGCTACAACTTATGTAACAAACTACAACTAATGTGGCTTACAACTCATTTAGCTCCAACTCCGACCTCTGCGACCCATTGACATTATCGAAACTCACCACTACAACCTAATGACCAACTACAGCTTATGTGGCTTACAATTTCTGCATCTCTCTACTACAACATCTGTGGTCAATCGATTTTCCTGAAGCAACCATGTACGACTTACATAAAAATAGAGGTGCCTCCTCCTCTTTCGCTTTTATCTGTGTGTATGTTGGATCTTCGTGCAACTAAAAATACAAAATTATTACACTATCGTCGCGGATTTAAGAACACGCTATATATATATATATATATATATATATATATATATATATATATATATAAATGAAACGTTTTATTTCATTTTTTTAAGTTAAAATAATAATATTTTTTAGATGATAAGATAGATTAACGTTATATTAATGTACAAAATAATGTTCAGCTATTGGACATGTAAATTATTATGAATGATGCGGTCTGTATGATAATGCCTTTTTAGTTAAAAAGTTATAACAATATATTGGAAATATTTTCAGCTGGCATACCTCAGTTCGACGTGGCCCTGGCCCACCACATGAAAAGATACGCCATGCGGGCCCCGCCGCTTCAGGCCGCTGACGCTAAAGGCGCGCGCTTAGTGCCAAACACCTGAACGGAATGTCCGGAAGGGGCCCACCTGGAGCCCAGTGGAAAGAGAAGATTCGGTGGCGGAGAAGTGGATACGGAGTGTTGGCTGCTTGCGTGACGGCGGTGATGTACACGTATGCGGAAACAGGAATCCGGTTCTCCGCCCCACGCTTAGATGAGGTTTTTCCACCACTCTTACCGTCACCTTATCAGCTAGAAACTGCCCATTCCCGCTTTGGCCTTCATCCAAACTCCATTTCAATTGAAGCAGCGTATTTTGGGTATGAATGCTTTACTTAAGAAAATAAAAACAATCACATTTGAGTAGGGGTGTAAACGAGCTGAACACGAGCGAGACCGGACTCAGCTCGTGTTCGGCTCGTTTATATTTTGAGCTCAAAAAGTGTGTTCGTGTTTGACTCATTTGCTTAACAAGCAGAACACGAGTTGCTCACTAACAAAGAATCGTTTTGACAATCCTAATCACATAACCATAAGATATTAAGGGTTGGGGTAAGATTTAAAACTTATTGTTAATATTAAAACATCATTTGAATCAAATTTAATTATTTTTATTCTATTTTCTTATCTTTGTAGCCTTATAATCAGTTAAATTTTTTTAAAAATACTACTCATCAAAAATTGATTAGTAGTATTTCAAGCCAAAACAAGCCGAGCGCAAACGAACAAATCATTGTTTTGTGTTCAGCTTGTTAACTTAGCAAATGAGCCGAACACGAGTTTCTTAACGAGCTGAACACAAACTGTTTTGAAAGCCCTGCATTTGAAATAGCATTCAAATCCACAATTGTGGTGGATGCAAGAGTATATATAGTTGAAGGGTGAAGTATATATATCAATATGTGTTTATTAATGATAATATTCTTTTTATAGAGCATTTATTAATTAATATTCGAAACTCTATGCATAGTTTTTGTAATATATAAATATATTTTATCATGTCAGTCATTGCCAACATGTGGTGGTTTGGTGGTATATCCGTAAGGGGGGACAAAGTTTGACTGATTTGACACGAGTCATAGGATTTTCATGCCAACAATTTGGCAATTGTAATGACCATTTATTCGATAAGTCCTGTAATTTCAACATTCTCCACATTGTAAGAATATAATTTACACTGTGCAAGGATTCGTATCTTAGATTTAATTAAAGAGATCAAAAGCAATATCATTTTGTTCAAGAATTAATGGCAAAAACATGAGGGGCCGGAAATTTTTACATACATACCACTCAATTCCAATGTATTTGCATATCCGCTGCCCGCAGGGTGGTATGTATGTAAATCTTCCTAACAGTACATATACTTTCGCTTGCACCAAATGAATCTCAGGTTATTTTGTCTATTTTAAATAACAAATTTTAACATGAAGCTTAATATAATTTTTTAATATGATAATTATTTTAAAAAAATTAAAAAGTGCAAAAAACATCTTTTAAAGGGGAGTACTCTTCAATACTTTTTTATTTTATATAATTAAATGAGATTGCCTATTTAAAAAATGTTTTCAAAATTAGTTTATTTTATTTTATTTAAATTATATTAAGGTTATAATCGTAAATTTTAATTAATTCTTATTGCTAAAAATAATTTATAATTTCTTTGAATGATAACAACCATGAAATTTGATTTAATAAATTTAATGTAATCAATCAGCAACTTAACTTTGTTCTTCAGAAATTTTAATCTAAAATTTAACATGGTAATGTTAAAAATATATGGACCTATTGACTTGTAATTCATAGTGGATTATTTCAACTGGAATAGTCCCAGTGGATTTTCCCCCTTTCAAGGGTTTTTCACATAAAAAGTCGAGGTGTCTCCTCTTGTTTACTTCTCTTTAGTTATCTGTGTGTGTTGAATTCTTGTGCAAGGCTAAGAGGATGCCGTGAATTTTCTGGCACACATCAATGTATTTGAGGGCTTATTCACTGTAAGATAAATAGATGTGAAATTAATATCACAAATGTCAAAACAAAAAAGGAAACTTTACATGCATACCACTCAATTCTTATGTATTTCCATATCTAACTTTAAACTTTAAGTTTTACATTTTTGTCATTTTACCTAATATAAAAGAAAGAAATATTTCACTTTTGAAAGTTAAAATAATGACGATTTTGATGTGATACGAAAAGATTTGAATGTCATAACTATAAAAGGCAAAATTTAGATGTTAGGTAAGTAAATATATAAGAATTGGGTGGTATGTATGTAAATTCCCTCTAAAAAAGTTAGAATTTATGCTTTGTACATTTAATATGAAGTCATACAATTTATTGCATTATACATGCATAATAGTTGACAAGTCATGTGTACAATGGTAAACTAATAAATAAAAATAAAATGATTTGACATAAAAATTATTAGTCACGAGCAATGTGACACATCACATGACCCAACGACCATCATCAATAGCAACATGCGACCCCTCCCAACTCAAATATTCCCTTTTTATTATAGCAACCACTAAAATAACTTTTCTTAGGATCCTATTAAAAACCTATTCCTTCCTCATTTCTTATTATGGCCTAAATGACTCGCCACATAAGCATATATGCACATATGCCTTTCTATTTTCATATTAAGAAGTTTCTTGCTTTCTTCTATTGGCTATAAGAATAACATTTAGGAACAAAATCTTAGAAATGAGATACATACCACAAAATTTTTATGTATTTACATATCTATCACCTAAAGTTTGATATTTACATTTATAACAGTTTGGTGTTATAAATCTTTTCATGCACATGTGTATTCCGCCTTTAAGAACTTAATGGTAGTTGTGTTTTTGATAGGATGTTAAAGATTTGAGCGGTATGCTTGTAAATATTGAAGTTTTGGTGTTAGATATGTGCACATGGAAGAATTGTGTAGCATGTATGTAAATGCCCGTAGTTTTTATCTCTATTAGAAGTTTAAAATTACATTTTCATGCATTTTTAATGGCATGATAATACATTAATTATGTGAGAACTTTTTATCAATAAAAAAACAGTAATTCTATATTTAAATATGCTTCAATTTAGTCATATATTTTAGACTCTAAAAGGGCCTAAAACCTATTTTAGTCATAATAAAAGAAAACAATGAATATTAATATTTAGCAACATATTTATGCAAACTATGATTTTTATACTCATCGAAATTATTAAGTAATTAATATTATTTCTCTAATTAAAATAATAATTTCATATTATTATTTGTTAATATTTATTTATTTATTTTTTACTACTTAAAAAATTACGATAAAACAAAAATATAAATATATATATAATATTTAGATCAAAACTTTATCGTATGAGTCTCAAAATCATAAAATTTATTTTAAGCTAAATATAATATAAATTTTAATTGACTATCTATATGCCACTCTCATCTTAAAACAAATTTGATTAGTTCTAAACTCATTCGAAACCACATAGTTTTCATAATTGAATAAGTAAAGCCAACTTTTTACTTATAAAAGCTGGTCAACTACATATAATCCAAATATAATCCACAATTTGAAATAATAACCACATTTTTCTTACTTCAAATGTTTCAATAATAAACTCTCATCTAATTTTTCAAGAAAATTACAAACACACCAAATGGAACTTAATTTAAAATATTTGTCATTAATTGGCATACTTGTAAGCTCCATCCTAACCACACAAGCCAAGTCATGTATTTAATTATGTATTTTCCTTTTAAACAAAATAGCTTTAAACCCTTACATACATACTATACAATATTTATATATTTACATATCTAACATCCAAATTGTCATATTTGCACTCATAACATCTTTGTATCATGTGAAAATATGTATTTTTCTTTTAAAAGATCGCCATGGTTATATCTTTTTATTTGATGTTAAAGATTTGAGTGTTATATATATATAGAAATTTATGATATGATTAAGAAATAGAAAGATATAGCACAACACACTTCCATATATAAATATAAATTTTTAGGTCTTAGATATATACATAAATAAGATTTGTGTGTCATGTCCGTAAAAGGGAAAATTTTTACGTGTTGCTAATTGCACGTCACGCTAGGCAGCCCACCCACGCTATCATTCTGATCACCGCGTGTAATAATTTTTCTTAGGGTCTGTTTGGGGCAGCTGCAGCTTTTTGAATAATCTGCTGATAAGCTTGGTGCTGTGAAATTTAGAAAGTTTTGATTTATTGGAAAAATCAGACCGCTGCCAGAAAGCTGTCATTGCATGTATAAAAATGCTGCTTTAAGTTTTTTCAAAACGTATAAGTTGTCAAAATGCAATTTACCCAAACAATCCAGATGTATTTTCAAAACACCACCGCACCAGATAAGTTGCCCCAAACCAACCCTTAAATACCGAGGAGAGAGAACCTCTCCCTCTCTCTCTCTCTCTCTCTCTCTCTCTCTCTCTAACCTGAGTGGGCCCCTTGCTCCCGTAGTGCGCTTCCATCAGCCACCAACCAGGCTACATATCTCCTAATGCCTTTCCCCGCAATTGCAATTATGCACGCCGTAAATCTTTCCTTACACTCGATACCTTTCCCTTCCATTTGCGCAAAAAGGACCCCTTTTCTGATAAGTCCACTTCAATTAGCTCCAATTGCATTCCTACACACTTCGTCCATCTCCTACAAATATCAAGTTTGCATTACTCAACCAAATTATTAATCCAAAATAATTAGCACCGGGCCCCTCATTCCTTCATCCACAATGCATGTCGATTCTTCCACAACTATAATTAATAAATCTTTAATATTGCACTTAGACATTACTAATTCAGCAGATATGAAAGAGATATGAAGTGCTATTTCACCATAAAATTCATTTCATTAAATATGAAAAACAAAATATATATATATATATATATATATATATG
>NW_018164666.1:3978051-3990485 GCF_001263595.1 Phalaenopsis equestris
ATATATATATATATATATAGACACACACACACACTAAAGTTTTCAAAATTAAATTAAAATTATTAAGACTTTAAATTTAGCAAATTAGTCGAACTGAAAGTTTAGATGACAGAAACCCAACGGTAACATATGTAACATGAACTAACTCATAATAAGCTTGAGAAAGCACTTAAAATGCATTTAATTTTTTTTAGGTATTTAAATTTATTCAAATACAACTTTTAAAAATGATATATTTACTTACATTTGTTACATTGGCAAAACTTGAACATAGAGTTATGACCATCATTAATAATTTTTTGGATGTCTTTGATAAATATAACAAGAATTTCAAAACAATCCATCGGATGATTCATAATTATTTCCTAAACCACATGTAGTTTTCTTAATATTTAAATGCTTTAACAACCTCAAAATTAGATGATCCCGAGCTCGTTGAATTTCTTTTGTTGAACCGTTCAGTTTGACTCGAAGCATGCTAAATTTTGACAGTTTAGCCTTCCAATTGATGTACCAAAACCTTCGGGTATACTTAAAGTATTTGATTTTGACCTAGTTGGACTCATATTAGTTCACTATCAATGCCATTGATTTCAACAATAAACTTATTGAAATCAAAGCCTGGATGACCTTGAATTTATATTTGGAATATTTCTTGCTCAAAGTACATTGAAATTCATGCATGATAATAAAGATTTGCTGATAACACATCCAATGTACTAATAATTTGACAATATCTAATTAAAATATCATAAGAAAATTAATGAAACTATCACAATAAATTTTATGCAAGGTCTCGCCTATATTAATGTCAGGTTCGGTTGTTGATACGACAGGTACCACTATGGTCATGCTAATGAAAATTTTAGAGGAGAAATTCATGATCTCTCATTTATTAGATTTGTTTATAGGGAAATTTATATACATACCACACAATTCCTATGTATTTACGTATCCAACACTCAGAATTTTATATTAATATTTATAACACTTTGAGGTCATAAACCAATACATGAAAAGAAATATTCGGCTTTAAAAATTTTTGTTAAGGGTGATACTTTTTGTATGTACTTTTAAGGTTGTGGGCGGCATGCATGTAAATATGAAAGTTTAGGCGAGATATGTAAATATAATAGAGTATTGTTGTATTTTTGTAAATGCCCCAAATAAACATACCACAAAACTATTATTTGTGATTTGCTTTCACATATATTGTGGTAGAAACGGAAATTAGTTATTTCATGATTCGCTTAAGAAGGTGTTGAAGTTTTGTTCGATTGAAGTGAATGTCGACGCTCAGAAAAAAAATTTATTTGTAAAAACAACATCTCTTGATTGTCTTCTAAAGTTGTTTCACAAGAATGACGAGTTTTGATCATTTCAGATTGTAACTTGTCTCATTCATTCGTTCGGTGGACGTCGTGGATGTGGCTTTTAAAAGGGATTTGCAGAATCAGGACGCCCCTTAAAACAAAGCACTAATATCACGTAGTATCACGAAGGACATGCAGTAAAATACTAAAAAAATTTTGTCCAAAAAATTTAGATTTTTAATAATAACTTAGTACTGATTATATTTATATTTATAATAATTTTTAATAAAATTAAGAATATAAAAATTTAAATTTAAATACTCCTCAACATTTCAATATTTATTCAATATACCCTTTCTAAAATATTAATTCCGCTACACCACATACATCTTCGACGACAGCGAAGGAGAAGATCCGGCTTCGACGGGAGCTAGGGTAGCAGATACGGCTTCAACGACAGTGAAGGAGAAGATCCGGCTTCGAGGAGAGCGAGACGACGAGATCCGGCTTCGACGAGAGACCGAGGACAAGATCCGGCTTCGACGGGAGGAAAGAGCTCGCGGAAGAGGAAGGAGAAAGGAGAAATGCTATCGGGAGAGGCAAGGTCGCGGAAAAGAAGATCGCTTCCGGCTTCGAACGAGCAGGCTTCGAACGAACAGGGGTTAATGAGGTAAAAAAAATCGCGAAACGCGGACCGCGGGGGTCAGCCCGCGGTCCGCGTGTTTTAGGAAATAAAAAACGCTGTTTTAAACAATCTATCAAAAAGTGCGAACCAAACGTTATGGTGACGTTTTCAAAATGCCGCCTGCACTTATAAGCTACCCCAAACGGGCGCTTAGTCCTTGAACAAAACATTTCTCTTAGTTCAATCCCCACTTATAAATACCCACCGTCACCCTCTCTTCAATCCAAACACCATCCACCTTCGCAACAAATCATGAGACCAGGAGCCGCTTTCTCCCAACAAAATCCGGCGAATTCGCCGGCGGCGAGCTCCGCCGCCACCCTTCATTCCGCTTGGCACTCTCCGGTACCTTATCTCTTCGGGGGGCTCGCCGCCATGCTCGGACTGATTGCCTTCGCCCTTCTCATCCTCGCTTGCTCCTACTGGAAGCTTTCGGGGTACCTCGAAGGCGACGGAGATAGCAACCCTCCGGCGGCCGGAGAGGAGGAGGGTAAGTCCGGCAACGGTGACGGGAAGCTAACGGCGGCGGTTTATGAGGAGCGGATAGTGGTGATCATGGCCGGAGACAAGAAGCCGACATTCCTCGCGACGCCGATGTCCAGCCGAGCGTCGTCTTTTGGGGATCGAAACGCCGGCGGCGACGCTGGGGGTGACGTTAACGGTAACGGTGACGGTGACGGTGCAGGTAAGAGTGAGAATGGAGGGAGTGTGGGGACAGGAAATAGGACCGGAGATGAGGACCAGAGGGAATCGAGGCATCGGGAATAGAAGTCTAGTTTTTTTTTTTTTTTTTAATTAAACGGGGATTGTAAATTTGAGGTGCAATGGAAGTTAAGTTCGTGGTGAAATATTTCAAATTTTTTTTATTTTTTAGCAAATCGGAAAAGCAATATTCTCAAAATAATAATTTAAATTATTGCGTTGGAATAATAAATAATTTTGATGTAAATGGATTTGAATTTTGAAAATAATTTTTTTTATTTTTTTTAATAAATCATTTTCTTTAGTAGTGAAAATTGCTTTGTAAATGGATTGTAAATGTGACCTTTTCTTTTCTGTGTTCGTATGAAAATTAAGTTTTTATGTGAATGCCAATTATTTCAGTTGATAAATGAATTCCGCATCTAGCAATTTGTATTTTGGTAGTCAATTTAACTTGTATTTAATTTATACAAAAATATGCTAATAATTTTATTTAGCATGATAAATTAAGCCTGTTTTTTTTATGTAAATTTTTCATAGTCCGATTATTAGCCATAAAGCAAGACTTAGATCATAAACAAGAAAATATATCATTCGAATTAATAAACTATCACCAAAGGCCAAATTAATAAATAAAATCCGCAAGGAATTCCAATGCTCTTCTGATGGAAAAAATATTATGTCGAGATTCCGAATGCAAGATTCGCTCTGATAACGACTGTGATTCGCCGGAAGGAGGGGAGGAGGGAAAAAAAGACGACCTCAGGTGAGTGAGATTCAATGGTATGAATTTTAATTGAATTAATTCAAGAAGACTAGTTTGACTATTAGTAGTTTGAAGATATTCTTATGTGAACTCTAGTGTTCAAAACATAATTTGATAGACTCATATAGAGGTTGACTTGAAGGGTTAACTAAAATGCATGGGAAATTCACCCATCTAATATTTCATCTAAATTCATTTCAAAACTGTGCACCATAGAGGGCATTAATATATTAGATGTTTAAAATAAAGCGAGGTCAATGGTTTATGGTGAGTTTGGAATTTATATGGTAGAATATATTTTGTTGCATATATGAGTCGGTGCCACAAGTTAGCTTTAGCACCGAGTTGAAATGATGTTGGATCAAAGAAATATCCTAAGAATAAACATGAGCTTTACTTTCACTCACAATGACGACTACCTAATTGCGACAAAGTATATGAATCCCAATCATTAGAAGGGCAAAGTTTATTCCTTAGGGGAAGAGGTCCATTAATGAATTTGAATGCTTGGTAGAAATAATAAGTATATTTTTGACCTAGCACTAAGTTTAAGTTGTACATGTAGTTCTTAATATTTCTATCAATGATAAAGGCAATGGAACAAATGTAAAGTTTATGAATTTGGTACAAACTTAACCTAAAGGTTTGAGTAATTCGGGTATAGATCTTTGTATTTGATAAAGCTAGGCTTGCTTATATTTGATAATAAGAGCTTGTGAAACTCATGATTTACTTTTAGTATAAACTTGGCTTCAAGATTGAGGTTTGTTTTATGGTTTGCTTTTATACATTTGGTATGTTCTTGCAAGCATAAACAAACCACCATTATCGCCCTAAGTATCATGTGAATAATGTGATCATTTTTCCCGTAAGACTCATCTAAATATTAAAAATAACATAAAACATATCATCCATAAAAGCTATCTACAATGCTCGAAGTTGTGAAAAACGGATCAGTCATCAAAATTGAACAGGTTGAACCGAAAGACGTAATAAATATTTAAATTATTTTAATATAATTTAATTAATCAAATAATAATATATTAATATCATTTTTATTGATTAACAAGTAATAGATTAATTTAAAATAATATTTTTGAGTATTTTGAACATTGTCTAAGTAAAAAAAATTATGACATGATATTTATCTTTTTTTATTTAAATATCTCATTTTTTGATCATCTGATGAAAATCAAAAAGTTAAAATTGAATAATATTTAAACCGGATGAATCTTCAAAAACAAGGTTGGTTCATCAGTTCAACCCTAGTTCTAGCCAGTTCAATCTCAGTTTTGTACATAAACCATTTTGAGCTTAGACCGAACCGGCTGAATGACGGCTTCTCAGTTAACCCAATCGAACTAGCCGGTCCAATTCTTGTTGGGTTTTTGAAACCATAACAATAATAACATGATTGTGAAGTAAAAAAAAAAAAATCAAATAATATGCATAAAAATATAAATAAAAAGTATTTATATTACAATAGCCCGCTTCAAGATTATAATTATCATGAAATTGGTGATAGATGGCAGATGAATAAGACAATAAGGGTTGGTGGCTGTTGAATTAATTAGTTGGGCGATAATGATCGTCATATGAAATGGAAAACGATGGCCACATCCAAGATATTGATGGGCCGTATTTCTCGATAGAGACTACAAATTAAGCCTACACGGCGTCTCTCCATCTAATGCGACACTTCTCGGGAGCCCACGGTGCAAACTATTTGAAAAAATGGAAGTCCTCATACATATATAACAAGATAAATTTCATTTTTGTTAATAGGAAACACTATGACATAAATTTATAATGTTTTGAAAATTGACTCCGGAGGACTAAGTTTGTATTATTTCTTAATATAGCTAAACGATAATCCAGCTAAATTTCATTTTTTTTAAAATATAGTAGATATTTGTCCATGAGAAAACTGTCATTTTTTTATATTTTTTTAATAAATGTAATCATCTTGTAAGTAAATTCAGATAAAATCCCAGCTTAATTTAATGAAGTCAAATAATATTCCATTTCGTCCATTTTTTTTACAACCAAAGGTACCATTTGAGATGTATTGTCGATCGTAACTTCGACTATATTTGAGAGTACGCTTTTGCTCCATTGTGATGTGGCAGAAGTGAATAAAAAGAAAAGGTGTATGGATGCGAGGTATTCTGATCGTTTCTTCCATCACAACTTTTGTTGTTGACGGTCTTGAAATGCGAAACATGTGTTTTGAGCGCGCACGAAAAACTGGATTGTGGACTAAGGCTATTGTCGATCTGCTGCCACTATAGAGTTGCCAGAAATGTGTTTTGAGCGTGCACAAAAAACTGGATTGTGGGCTAAGGCTATCGTCGACGTGCTGCCACTGTATAGTTTGGTTGGTCTTAGCGGAGTGCTGGTAAGACCCTGAAACAATCTTCAGAGCAAAGTGATTTATGTTCTAGCCATGGCTAATGCCCAACACTCAACTTTGGTTGATGAACAAGATACGGTTGCTTATTTCTTGGAACTCCATGAGGCCAAATGAGGACCTAAATAAACACACTAACCAGTAATAAATTTCATGTAAACCGGATTATATGCCTAATTTGTGTCAGCAAATGCATGCAATTCAAGGTTGTCAAATTTAATTGGTGACTCGTGCTTTAGGGTTCCTTTGAAATAATTGAGCAACCAGTTTAGCATTTGAAAATGTCGAGTATTTGGAATATGCACGTATTGGCTTAAAAAATAAACTGTTAAAGTAATGTCTAGTAGTTATTGCAATGAGCCAATTAAATCTCTATAATTATTTGAATCAGTAAGCGGTGAAGGATTGTTGTTGGTTGCATATGATTGTGTGGGTAAAGGTGTTAAAACAGGTCTGGAATTAAACATGTTGGGTAGTTTTAATAAGTCAGTGGTGTACTTTATTTGATACAAAAAATAGGCTTTATTGATTTTTTATTTGTAGACCAAGAAAATGAGAAAGTTGATCAAGTTTTTTCAAATTAAACTGGATTTTGAGAGATGAAACTAGTTTATTTATAATAGATGCATTATTTCCAATTATCAAGATATCATCACATCTATAAGAAGAAAAAATTGTGTGCTCATGTTGATAAATGAGTAAAGAAGGGTCAACTTTGCTTAATTGAAATTTTTTATTGAGAAGAAAATTCGAAAATGTGGAGTTCCATGCCTTGGTGCTTGTTATAGTCCTTAAATATCTTTTTTCTACTTACATACATAATGGGGATATTGATTATCAATGAATCATGGGGTTGTCACATATATAAGGTGTCATCAAGTTTCTCATGCACAAAAGCATTAGATACGTCATGTTGGTGGATTTCCATTTTTTAGTAATGGCTAATATTATTAGCATGCTAATTGTGGAGAACTTGGCGACATGACTAAATGTTTCATGATAATTGATGCACTATTGTTGCTTAAAACCTTGGGCTATGAGGCAAGCTTTATAGTGCACAATAGATCTATTGGTGCGATATTTAACATGAAAAGTCTATTTGGAGCTTAAAATGGTTTGATTGGTAGGTGGAGGAACAAGAGTCCAAGTAGCTTATTGTTGAAGAGTCATTACTTCTTCTGGCATAGCAATTATCTGGAGGAACAAGAGTCCAAATGCTTGCTTGAAAGTAATGGGGGTATCTAATGGATGTTGATGTAAGAGATTAAAAATTTTTGTGGGCTTTAAGTTACCTGTTTTGGAACAAGTAATCATGGGAAGAGTAATGAGAGGAGCTGTTTGAATGGAATGAGGTGGGCAGGTTGTATGAGTAGGTGGAGAAGGAGAGTTGGTTGGTTGAGGTGAGAAGGGGGGCATAATATGATTATTTGGTGGGGCTTCTGAGAGATGATGAGAAGAGGGTGAGTTAGAGAATTGTGTGTTTAAAGTTGAAGTAGGTATTAATAGAGATGAGGGTGGCTGGGGTAGAGAGGAGTCATGTTGAGTTGTGAGAGAGGAAAGATCTTGATAGAGAAATTGGTTTTCAATGAATTTGACATGCTGGGAGACAATACTTTGTTGCTTATCCTTTATATTTTGTGCTATAACCTAAGAAAATGCATAGAGGAGCTTTGACTGTAAATTTATGAGTATGAGATGGAGGACACCAAGGAAAATAGACACCGCTCAATATTGTAGATATTGATATTCAGGTAGTCGCTTGAATAGAAGTTGAAAGAGAGATTTATTAGGTATGTTGGGGGAAGAAATATGATTAATTAAGGAAATGGCTGTATCAACGATAACCTTTCAGAATTGCAAATGTAATTTGACATGATTTAATAATGTTCTAGCAGTTTATATAATATGTCTGATTCTTCTTTTCACTGTCATTCTGCTCAGGTGTGTATGGGCAACTGCTTTGGTGTTGGACACATATTAAATATATGTTTAAAGATAAGTAGTTGTATATTCGTTGTCCCCATCTGATCTTAAATATTTAATATTTATATTAAATTGACTGTATAATTGTTTGGGCGAGGAAATGAAGCAGGAAGAAACTTTTGATTTAGAAAGTAATGAAAAAAAATCAATAATAACAAGAAAAAAATATCTATAAAGGTAACATATTACTTGTAACCATTAATAGAGGGGAGAGCAAACACACCCCAAATATCAGTATGTATCATGTCTAAAAGGTTATATTTAGTAGTACTAGAAAAAAACTACTTTTAGTGATTTTTATTTTGATAGCATTGAGTACAAGCATTGGTAGGAATAGATTTTTTAAGTTGTGGATGCATATGAGAGATATATTATATAATTTTGGCATGAGAATGCCCCAACCTATTGTGTCGAAGGGAGTTTTTCGTGAGTGATGTTAAAGCTGTAACTGGATACAACCCATTATATGTTGGTCCATGTAGAGAGTTTTGTGAGTAAGATGATTCTGTGTAGTGAAACAATTTGTATAAAAATTAATTGAACAGTTGTTCTTCTGAGCAAGTTAATGAATATAAATTAAATTGTGAGAAATGTGAGGGACACGAAAAAAAGTGGAAAGGATAAGCTTATGGTTTAGTGTGTGTAATAACCTTGCACATATATGAGAAATGTTTGTTGTTTCACCATTTCCTATTGCAATCTTGTCTTTTCTTTTCTAGGGTGTTGGGTTTTAAATATTTTCACTATGGAGTGAGGTGAGTAGTATCTCCTGAGTCAAGAACCAATTCTTGGTCCTTGTGGCATATTTGACAAGTAAATATGAATTGTTTATTTATTTATTTTTGTGTTGTTGATGGTCAATTTTGATTTCTTTTAGTTGAAAGAAGTTTTCCATTGGGGTCTTGGGTTGTAGTTTTTGGTCTTGTAATGAAGAAAAGCTTGCTGGGAGGGATTCTTGAGGCTCTGAGTAGTGAGGTTGTTTTCTTCACTATGCAGTAGGGAATAAAATTCATCCAAGAGAGGGGTTGCAATTGTGTACAAATTGCAGTTTTGAATCCTTGATAATTAAAAATGTAGATCATTTAGAGTATATATAATAATGTCTCCTTTATCGATGTTGGATCCTACTAGTGCAATGTTATCAATCATTGTCTTGATAGTTGTAAGGTATTGTGTCATATTATTTTTTCTCGTTGTGATATTGTGTAGGTCATTTTTGAGTTATATAACTCGAGACTTTTTTGTTGTCTGAAAAGTTCGTTCAAGGATGTAACCACGTTCTTGATGTTCATAATCAAGAACATCAAAGCAGTTAGAATGTTGATTTCCTTCACCTTGTTGAGGGTATTGGTGGGCTGCTGAGATACATGTGGAGACATTGGAGATGAAGAATCCATGGATATTGATGCTTTGAAGCTTAAGCTCTGATATTAATAAAGAAACTTGAAAGGAGAAGATGGAGGAAACTGTAAACGGAAAAATTATGAATCTATTAATTTTTTATGTCTTACATTGAGCCTAGTTTTATAGAACTAGGAGTGGTAGACATATAATTACAATGGAAGTTTAATATGTAAAGTTACAATATATGCTTTATAATATATAAGCTATACTTGAGAAAAGACAGAAAGTTGAAACTCACAGCTCGAGACGTGAATTAGGCGAGACTGCGAGGGGAAAAATTATTCCTTACGGATCGGTGCGGTGACCGATCCGGACCGTAGATCACCTGATCTACGGTCCCGATGTATTTCGGTGGGTCCCACCGAAATTTTTTTTTTTTTTTGGACCGTAGATCACCGTGATCTACGGTCAGGATCGGACACCGCATGCAGAGATGCATGCGGTGTCCGCACGCAATAATTCCTCCTGCGAGGGAGGCCGAGAGGGCTTGTTTCCAGAGGACGTGGGTATGATTCTTTGACTTCGAGTATCTCTTCTGCCATTCTTCTTTGCTCATTTTCGTCTGAAAGAGATGTAGTTATTACAAACTTTTCTTATAAAAAGCTTGAGATATAATGATTTTTCTTAAATAGTAATATTCGCTTCAGCAAACATTACTTTATATTGCACTTATCTTCACGTGGCATTTAAAGGAGCATTTATAAACGATTAAGCTCCCTCAAACAAACCCTTCATGAGAAGGGAAAGCTTGGCTGCAAAAGCTCTCTTCAACATTTATTTGGTTTTAAATGATAAAAAATATTTTTAAGAACTAATAATTTTACAATAACAATTTATATTTTATTCAATTATAGTTGCTTTTGATCATAAATGTCAACTCACCCAAATTTCTAATGTGGAAGTGAAGAGAGAAGAAAGCAGTGGCCAATTTGATGTTGAGTTGTTAGTATACAGCCGAAAACCTTGATGCTTGGCTCAAGATTAAAAGTTAGACCACTCGCCAAGCCAACTAGACAAGTTAACTAAATAAGTTTGACTAATTAGCTTGAACATTAAGTGATACCGGATAGCTTACCAATGGTGATCGACAAACAGATATTTGTCCGAGGCAGCTTGAAAACTCTCCCAAGATGATTAGCTCACTCCATGACTGAAAGGCAGCCAAACTCTTTCTCATGGCAGTGTTAATTAACAAGAGCATTGCCGAAAGCTAAATCTTCAGAGATGCAGTCTTAGGTGGTGTTTGGCTGCAACCTAAATTTACGTTATCAAATCCTATAAATCCGATACTCTCTGTGACGGAGGCGTGTTCGCGAGCGGCAGCAGAAGAAATTCTCGCGTCATAATTGGATTTAATAAATCTGAATTTACGATGTAAAAAGAGAGAACGGAAGAAGAAAAGAAGGAACACGAAAAAAATCGATTTAACGGAGCGTAGGATTTAATTTTAGTTATTTATTTATTTATTTGATATTTGGTTGGATTTAGGCAAAATTCATGATTAAATCCTATTAAAATAATGCTACCAAAAACTACCTTAAGAAAAGCATTTAATAAGGATTGACTATCCAAGCAAGGCATTACAAATAGAAAGATCTTAAATACCTTAAAATTTGTATGCATTTAATAGTTGATTTGTAACGCCTAAACAAATCAATTTATAAATAAAAAGATCTTAATAAAATAAGGGAGATCTGTGGATTTTAGAAAAGCCTTTTTCTCTCCTTTTTCTCCTATTGTTTGCACTCTCCTCACTATTGAACTATGTATTCGGATGTGTGAATCCAAGAACAAATTTGGATCTAAGAATTAAAAAAAATTATTTCATTTTATTTTTGCAAAGTATTTTCATATTTAATAAAAAGGTTTGCAAATTAAATTAAGGGACTATTTAATTGAATTTTGTTTTTACCTAATCTTTAATAAATTAGGCGGCCGTTTGAAATCATTTTTATTTTTCATTTTTCAGCTTTTTAATTAAAATTAAATATATTTATTATCATAAAAATATGCTGGTTAAATTTTTATTAAATATGAAGTAACTTGATTTATGGCGTAATAATGGTGCTCAAAGTAGATCAATAGTGGAGAGAGAGAAGGTGGTGGCAGACAGCAAGAGGGTGAATGAGAATGCCATTGAGATTCCCCAAACATGCAGAATATAGGAAGGGTAAATGAAAAGAGGAAACATCACATTAACATCTGGGTCCAAACAAGTGAGAAAGTATTCCATTCGTACACCGCACTTCCGGACGACCAACCACAGACGACCACATAATCATACATGTCAGCAGTGAGCGATGTGGCCTTCTTTGGTTGGCCGTCCAGACAAGCGGATGTGTGGACGAAATATTTTTTCCAAACAAATAGAGGGTTGCAATTGCATATATGATTATAACAATGTCTTTTGTTTGAGTGTGGCCGTGATTACTACAAATTTACTCCCTCATTAATAAAAGTTAAATATATGTAGAATTGTGAATTTAGCTCCTAGGTCGTTAATTGGTCGAAATTTTTTTCGGATTTTAGCTTGAATCGAGCCCGGATCGAAATAAACAAGCCAAGCCAAGGTGCGAGAAAAAATTTTGAATCTAATTTTTTTTCGAGCCAACACATCTTGACTCGAAATTGAATGGTTAAGAGCTCCAAATATATGGGCAAGCCAACTATTTAAAGTGGATTGTATGATCATGTCAAGTGGTGTTGGAAAGTGGCAACTAAGAGAATACATGAGGATGAGGGGAACGAGAACAGAAATGGGGACGAAGAATTCAAAATTCAATTTTGACTTGCACACGTGGGAAGTTGTCCTTCCACGTGGCAACTTTGCCTTGCCACGTGCCTTTTTTTATTATTAAGAACAGAGCCACCACAGCCGTAAGTTGTTAAGATTTGAATTTCTTAAAGCTATTGCAATCTTAAAAGAGAGTTGTGGATTGTTATTAGTACCATTCTAAGAGATGGCTTTCTTATGAATTGCATCACAATATTAAATTTTTGAAATATAAGAAAACATTGTTATTAGGCAGAAATGTGATAAGTATCTAATAAACCAATTTTTTAAATATTATTCCAAAAACTCGTGAGCATATTTGATGAATTCACAATGAATAAAGTTTAGGTATATACAGTTATCATAAAAATATTTCATGTTATATATATATATATATA
>NW_018164666.1:3990495-3995795 GCF_001263595.1 Phalaenopsis equestris
ATATATATATATATATATATATCTTTTGGTATAAAAAGTTATTGAGAGAATGCAGTCATGTTTAGTATTAAACGCTTTTAATTTGCATTTAGAATTAAAAAAATTTGGAATTATTGATAAATTTGAATGTCTCATCCTAACTTCTCAGCCTGACATTATAGACTGATGAGAGAAAATAATCATGTCTAATCTTAGATCCATTGAATTTAGCATTAAAAAATATTAGTTTTCACGGTCTCATGCATTTTTCTTCATAAAAACCCATTAGTATTTACTATTATATATTAAAATATTTTCTAATATGCAACTAGCTTTTGCAATATTAGTATAAGAATTAGGTTTAAATACATCACTTAATGCCAACACTAAATAATAGTGTTTCCCTTCATGATTAACCCACATACAATACTAAGTAGTTTGTTTTGATCAAATGATCATTTTCTATATATATGAAATGTAACAGTAATGCGAGCATGAAAATACTTATTATATCATGATGATATGGGGATTCAATCTAATTTAATGATGTATTTTTTACTTTGTAAAAAAGAAAAAAAAATACTAAACTTTTTCTTACTATATAATGAAAATATATGCCAAATAAATGTTTCAAATGATTGTTATTGTCTAAATGGCCATACATCGATCTATGCATGTTTGCCCACTGGTTATATCTTCCATATTAAATAAAATAAGATAACAAAGATTATTGAAATTCAAAATGTTGAAGTAAGCCAAAGAAAATAATGTTAGAATAAATCATCATTGGTACACTAACACTAACATATCACCATTATTAATATCTACTCATAATCAATCATGATGTTTCTATTAGCTAAAAAAGAAATATTTAGGATAGGTTGAAAGTTGTGATATCAAGTAGCGAGAAGAACTCCAATTATATTTTTCTTTATATTATTGGAAAAGTATTAAACTTACTTATAAGATCAACATACTAATTCATTGATTACTGGCTAATATTGCTATCTAAAATTGCATAATCAATCTAAAATGCTTTAATTTTCCAGGCTTTAAATAGCAAAAGAATTTAAATTTAAATTAAATTATTATTTTAGATTTCTTTTTAAAGCAATTTGTGTGATACAAAAATGAAAACTTTATTCAAATTTTTTTTTAATGTATTGAATTTGATTTATATTACAAGCAATTCTATTTATGTGATGAAAGAATATTATAAAAAGGTCAAAATTAATATTTTGTATGACAACGCCGTCTGTGGGAATCGAACCCACGACCACATGGTTAAAAGCCATGCGCTCTACCAGCTGAGCTAAGACGGCTGGTTGTTTAAAATTGTAATTAAAGTTTATATAAACTATTATATTGTTTGACTTAATATTTACAGTCAAATTAAGATCATTTTAAACATAGTCAACTCATCTTATTTAAACATTTATTTGACAAAAACTAAAAACATTTCATCGTATTGATCACTATTTATCATATACGATATTTTGGAGACATCCCATACTCTAATGAAATGGAAATCAAAGAATATTATTGAGGGCCCATTAGACTTATAGAGCAATAACTCGGTAACGATTATATTTTCTCTTAAATTATTCTCAAAACTATACACGAATCATAAATATGTTTCATGAAATTTCCAAATTATTTGATCGGTGAATTAGCAGCCAATTTTATGTGTTCGTAGAAAGAAGTTTTAAGGGCTATGCAATGCCAGTTTTATATTGTTTAAATGTGGGAGATTGTCGGAAATATGATGTTTCGGCCCCAGCCCATCCGATAGGCCCATGGGTCATGGACCAATAAAGACTTGGAGTTCCCATTCCAGTTCTAACTCGATTGCTCTCTTATCAAACGGTTTGCCAACTAACACATGGGTAATGATAATTTTAATTTATTTAAATGATGCTTCAGAAGTCAAATAATTTTTGTGGCATTTACATACATACCAACCAATTATATTGTATTTACATATCCACATAAATTTTAATTTTAATATTTAAACCACCAAATATTTTTTTTTATCACGTAAAAAATACCACTATTTTAACTTTTAAAATGTGAAATACACATTTTCAAACAAGAGTATGGTGACATGTATGTAAAACTAAGAATATGTGTTAGATATGTAAATACATAAGAATTGAGTGGTATGTATGTAAGTCTTTACGTATTATTTTATTTGTTTTGTTGTAAATACAATATATCTTATGGAAAATTATTATACCACTATTTTACTTTAGAAATCATCTTTATCATCTAAATGTCAGCCCTCTTGTATTTCAAGCGAATCTTAGATTATTTGCTCACAAAATCTTTGGGAAGTCAAGATTTTGCCGGCCTTTTGTATTTTATTTGGCTCAATTCAAAAAACATGTCACATGATCTCTAATATTGTCAGCTTTCTGGTCTGTCTTGTCAACTCTTCAGATCAAGGCTGTTCATATTTGTTGTTACCCCAAGTATATGACTAACAAAATCACTATTTTCACGCATAGTTGCTCGAATTTCACTTATCATCTCATCTTTGAGGTTTATTATGGGTTTTTTCTTTGTTTCACTCTTTAGGAAATTAATTTTCTTCCTTGCAATTTTAAAAAAAAATCATCCAATATATAATTGCATTTTATACTAGATTTGCTAGAGATATATAGTACATATTGTTGGATTTTATTAAACAATAATTATAAGACTAAAAATAAGTTTGTATAATTTAGGACTTTTTGCCACTTTTATTTTTTTTTTATTTTTAAAGTTTTTTATTTTATTTAAAAAACAAGCTTGTTTAGTATATTTTTTCGGACTTTTCTTTTTTCCTTTTATTTAAAAAAAAAAATTAGTCTGTGTTTAAAAATATTCGAAACATCTAAAAGTTATTTTAAGTGTTTTTAAAAACAAATAAATATATTATAACATACAAATATGTTTTATTTCAAGTATAATGGCATACAAAATAAAATAAAATAATAAAAATAAATAACAAATCAAAAGTGATCCCAAACCTCCTCTTACTTTCCAAATAGTAGTTCTATAATAATCTTTGTAAAAAATTATGGCACCCCAAATAAATCATATGTTACTAAATGTTGGTGTACTCTTAACTTGTCTTATTTACTAATCTTTCAATTATGGAATAGCTCATCTTCACCTCATAATAGGATGCCTTTCTTGTCAACTAATGACTATTTAAAGTAATTCTTACGAAATAAGGTCTCTTCTTGATATTATGACCAAACACAAAAATGTTCATCGCCAAGATTTAAAGCCTTGATTAAATCATTTATCAATGCTAGTCTAGCATATGCATCATGAATCATCTGGAAAAAGCCATATATGTGAAATATAATGCCCAAAATATATCTAATGTAAATACTTCATATAATAGTAACCCTAATAATTTCAATTTAACATTTATAGTTAGAAAAATGAGATGAATGTAAAATGCAATAGAGAAGAAATATGATTTGTAATTTTATCATTTTTTTAAAATTATTTTTTGAGTAAAATAAAATTATTTTCTTGAAATACCATCTACTGTTAAACTAACGAATTTCAACATTTAGAAATATTTTTGGTTGAAGATTGTATCACATGCATCATCTTTAGCCACTACATATCGCATTTATGAAGGATATATGTACTTTCAACAATAAACACATTAGAGTTTCCATATTAATTCTTACATGTTTTTGCTTCAAATTAGGCATTTGATGTACTTCATCCAGATATGATGTCATTTTAGTCATGTTTAAGCAAAGTCAATTAATCATGCAACTATGAACATAGCATTTAATCATCAATACCTCTACCTCAAATCAATACATGGATAAGGTATATTCTTTTTCATCCCATTTCCAAATACATGATGGATCATATTAAAAAAAAAAAATCTATCATTGGCTATTGCATTTCTTAGAAGATTAATCAATTTCTTGCATGGCGAACAAGAAATCGAAGAAATTTGCAAAAGAATATTGGGCTTTGGTTATCATTGCAAGTGAGCTGATCTAGCTCAATCAAATATCAAGATATTCAACTAGTTCCTCTTATACTCCTATTTGTTGTATTCAAGTTGTCATTTATATTGCTAGTGGTTCCATTTTTTACAAACACCCCAAATATGTTGAGATCGATTACCACTTTATTCAAAACAAAGTTATTAACGACTTAGTCAAACTCATGTCTCAACTTAAAACTGAAATGCTTATTAAACCACTAACCCTCATTTCATTATCTTCATTTTTATCCAAGATAGGAATTATGAACATCTATTGATCAATCACTTTATTAATCGGTTATCCTTGCCTTACCTAACTAATAAGTGTACATACATTATACTTTCATGTTATCAATCATTTGGCTATTTTTTCATAACATCCACCTTGTAATACTAAGAGGGAAAACAATTTAATTTTTTTTCCCATTACTTTCACTCCCCATAATTATAATGCTATTATTTGGCAACTTTAAGTTACTAAAGATTTTTTATTTAATTATTTCATAAAATTTATGATATTAAATATATTTATTTATATTATTAAATTATTTAAATTTTATGTAGAGAGATTTATCATATAATGTTCAAATTTATTTTTTTTTTGCCTTATATATCTAGCCATGAATATTTAAGTACTAAACAAAAATATTATATTTAGTTTAGCAATCTTAGATATTTCTAATAGTTGCTTCACAAAAACTTTGAATTTTTTAAACTAATTGAAGTGAGGATTAATTATCAGATAAAATTTTGACAGAGGAAAAATTTAATCCATATCATGATCTTATCTAATTAATTTAATTAACAACTCAACTAAAGACCAAATTATAATTAACCAATAAAGAAATGTATATACTTTTATTCCTCGAGTTTTTTATAATTTCATAATTTAGATAAATCATTACACTATTAATAACTTTTGCTCATTGCACTCAGTTCAAAAACCATCAAATTTACTTCAATAGTAGTGTTTAGCTTGACCCCCACTAACATAGGTTAAAAATAATTATGTTACCTACAATTATTTTTTGTGGGCATCATGCTATATAATAACAACATGGATGAATTTCTAATAGATTCATATTAGTAGTGATTGTGTAAGCTTTCATCTTCCATGTTGATAGCCCTCGTTCTCGTCACAACATATGTTAATAAAATTAACATTCATTGTAATATGTTAAGGAGAAGATAATATTCAACTTTATTGACTAGCTATAGCTCATGTACCAGTGCTAGCAAAAATAGATGTCCAACTTTTTACCAACTACTTACTTTAAGCATCCACTTTCTTGGACGCTGTCGGCACTATTTTTGG
>NW_018164666.1:3995895-4018117 GCF_001263595.1 Phalaenopsis equestris
GACCTCAACCAAAAGTGAGGTCAACAGACGCTTAATTGTCCTTTATAAGAAGAACAACCAAGCCAACAACATTTTAATGACAACTATTCTTTCATTGAAGCCTATCAATTTTAGTAATAATGTTTTCCGATCCATGTTAACAAAGGATAAAATCTGTTTAATCTCTTTCAATATACACTATATTTTAATTTGATAATACATATTTACTCAAAATAATGGACGAACCAAACACTTCATCCATAGTACACATCCATTGACATCATCATCCAACATTTGCAATCAAAGACATTCTTCTCATAGAGTTTGCATTGCTTCACACCTATATTAGATGTACACCAACTTCTCCTTAAATCTAGTCATCACTCTTTCATCGAAGAAAACTATCTATCAATGATTTCACTTAATTTCTTAGTTAAATAATGCTCTATCTCATCATTTTCTTTCTCCCACCTTTCAACAACATGGCCACATTCTACCAATACATTCGAAGATCATCTCCTACAAAATATATTATGTTATATTGTTACCTTCTCTAATTATTAGAAAATGCAAATTTTTGTAACCCAAAAAAAATATTAATCAATCTATTATTTTTTATAAACATCCATTTTTTTCTCATCTTTTGGTTCTATGCATGTGGTGAGGGATTTCCATGTAAGCCAAGACATAATTTTGCATTTCTATCGCTCTAAAGTTCGCTACACCATAATAAATTTAATCTTGGTGCATGCATAATTAGATAATACTTAGATTAAGTCGAATTAGTTAAATTAAGCTACGCTCTTAAGTAAATTCAAATTATTTGTTTTGTAAAATAATATGATAGATCATACAATAATGAAGCCCAATATGTAGGGCTTAAAGTGGCTTAAAGTTATATATTTCATCAAAAAAAAAAAAAAAATCCTATATTTAAATACAAAGTATACTATTTGATAAAATGTAAGATAACCAATGAAGTTTCTAAACTCAAATATAATATTTTATATTTGAAAATTTTGACAAAACATTATATTCAAACTTCTTGACATCATTAACTAAGAATTAGATTGACTTTAATTAAAATATAAATAGATTTAAATAGTATAACACCACTCATATCACATTATATTGAAAAAATTGGCTTTGACCAAGAAGGCAAGCCTTCGTAATTATTTTAAATTCATCACCAAACAAAATGATTTGCAAATTTTGCTAGTTGCTTGTAGGACATTGTTCATTTTCATAAATATAATGAAGGCTTATAGGAGCATATTTTAGGCAGTTTGTGGTCCCCCTTCTGCTGAAATAATTGCATGTCCTTTATATGCATAGTTGTCAAAGGAATTAATGATACAACTTTTTCTCATCAAACGCTATTGGATGGTTGGGCCACTCATTGACATAGGACTCAAAGTTGGAGACAAAGGATTTATGTAAAATAAGATTTAATAAATTTTGTAAATCCGGATTTATCAAATTTAAATGTGCTAAATCTAGAAAAATGTATGATATCATTTAAGTTAAATTCAATTAAATATGTTTGTAATGTTTCACCATCGCGTCTCTTGCTTTTGTGCTACGAGAGAAGTGAGAGGGCCTTTCCTCTTGAATCTGTTCAATCCACCTATCGATTGAAGTTAGAAACGTCGGATTTAACTTTTTACATTTGGTTCAATTTTTCATTAAATCTAATGTAAATACTATTAAAAAGGTTCTTCCAAACATCCCCTTAAAATATAAAGCCCATTTGTTATGTAAACAACCATAATAAAACAAATGAAGCAAAGCTTTGAAGGTTTGAGCTCAAGGAACACTTAATTGAGGGTCAAAAGTTCATGTTTGAATTACCAATTTATAAATAATGAGATGAAACCAATAAAATGAATAGAAGCTGCGAGATTGATTTGTCATTCATTATGTCATATGATTTTTAATTTAAAAAAAATCCTAATATTATGTCAAAATGATACTATTCAATAAGTATTAATTAAAATGTTTGTCCGATTTAAATATTAGTACACATATAATTTTTTATTTAATTTTTGAATCAAAGTTATAAATATGGTATGCATTGATAGATCACAAGAAAATTCATTCAATCATGCATGCATTGAAATGGAAAATTGAAATTAAATTTAGAAATAATCAATTTTTAAATAATCAAGCATAACATCACGATGAGTGAACCAAAATCATTAAGCATAACAACTCGTTGAGATGAACCCAACTTAATGCAAGGAAGACAATATATTTGATGACATGCTTGACATCATGACCTAACCCAATAAAACAATCCAATTATATGAATATAGGCAAGCCCTAATCTGTCAAAGACCCTTTTGACTTCTATAACAAGTCGACCACCTAATCCAAACTTGTATCAAGACAAATAGCATGTTGTATTTCTTAAGCCTGCTTACACGCATGTTGCTAACCATGTAATTTTTTTCTATATTCATTATATTTATCGATCCTAAACATATAAATACTGGATCGTGAGAAGTTGAGTCTTTTTCAATTATGTTTCTCGTCCACACTACTATTTTAATATCCTGAGTAAAAGGACTTATGTGCCCCTCTGAAGGAAGACGACTCGTTTCTTATATGGCTTTCCTTGATTCAGGGCCCGTTTGGGACAACTTATTTGGTGCGGTGGCGTTTTGAAAATGCACCTTGTTTGTTTGGGTAAACTGTGTTTTGGCTGCTTGTTGGCATCGGTTTTTTATGTCATATGTGTTTGGGACGTCTATATTACTTAAGGAGGGCGTCCATGTCGTTGACGATTCAAATACGGGCTAAAAAAAATGCAAATTATCATTTTGGACTTATTTGCTGAAAAAGTGGTCCGAACGACCTCGAACGACGAAACAGACTACGCGAGTGAGTCCAAAATATCGATTCCACTTAGGACGGACGCTCGTTGTACCACGATTTTGTGTGCAGACTAAAAATGCGTGAATTTTTCTTTTCGTCCCGATTGCTAAAATAAGTGGTCTCAACAACCCCGGATGACTAAATAAACCACATCGGTGCGTCTAGAACGTCAATTTTACCTAAGAAAGACGTTCGTGATGACGTGTTTGACGAAAATGAGCGGAGAGAGGTTAATTAAATTGCACCATTCTTATGTTTTGACATACCTAACACCTAAAGTTTGGTATTTACATTTATAACCCAGTATTAAAAATCAAGGCATGGAAAGATACATTGCACTTTTTTTAAAATTACTGATAATGAAATTTTTAATGCAATGTCAAAAATTTACCAGAAATTTTAGCACCACTCAAAACTTGCAACCACAAAACAATCAAACACATCACTTGAACTTAAATAGACACCAATGTTTATATATATATTATCAAATAATTTGAAGGAGGCATTCCTCGAAATATAATGTTTGCAGATATCTAAAACACACAAAAAGATAATTCTCAAACATTGAAGACCATTCTTATCTCGGTTCAAAAAAAAAAAAAAAAAAAACAAAAAACAAAAAAAAAACATCGCAACTGCTCGTCCTCCCTGCCGATTCGCCAAAATCCCTTCTCCCGCTTCTCCCATTTTCGCGACAGAAGGCTGCCTCCCATTCGCACCTCCGATTCGCCTCCTTCAGATCGATTCGCGAAGCTTTCTCCTCCGTCCGATCCTTCTTTTTCTTCTTCCCCTTCTTCCGATTTATTATTATTATTATTATTATTATTATTATTATTTATTTATTTTTATTATTTTTTTTTTCTCTTTCTTCTTTTTCTCCTTTTTTTTTTTCAGCCTCACTTCCTTCGCTGTTTTCTTCTTCTTCGCCTGCAAGCCATCCGGTGACGCCCCTTCGAAAAATTGAATTTCGTCGGCCTTCATCCCACCGAGCACCTTCCTCGCGGGATCTCGTGTGTCGACGCATCCTCTTCCGACTCGAAGCTCTCTTTTCTGGAGGTACTCTCACGAAGGTGTTTGCCGCGTCTTTCTCGTCGAGGCTCCGACTACGATGTTGAGGCGACCTCGCTGCAATGCGAAGGGCGACGTTCGATCCCTTCGCCAAGGTATATTTTGCTTATATTTTTATATGTCAAAATTATTATTTTTAAATAATATGCATACCTCACTTGATTCCTATCTCCTATTCTCCTCGTTGCATGATTCATTGTGGGATACACTGGAGCACGGACTGGACGTCGAAGGCTTGAAGCAAGTAAAGAGAACGCGCCTGCAGCCTTCGCGGTGGAGAAATCCCCTAAACTCCTAGCTAGCCCTAGGTTTAGTGGTGTCTAGGCGTGTGGCTTTGATGACCCACACAGGGTGCGTGCGCTGGCATGGGTCAGCGCAATGACGTGCCTGCGTGATAGATCATCGATTTCCTAGAGCTAACCTTTAAGTTATAACTTCTTGTGCGTAACCAAACGCCCTCCGTAGAGCCAAGTGTCTCCCATTTGTTGTGAGCCTTAGCACAAGCCCTGATGGGTTGGAGTCCCTCACTCCCCTTGCTTTGGGTTTCCCCAGCTTTACTTGGAGAAGCTAGGAGGTCGGACTTGACAAAGCGAGAGAAGTTTTGTAGCTGGCTCGCTTTGCAAAGTCTGGAGGAGTTCGTGAAATGGGAAAAGCTTTGTAGCTAGCACATTTCACAACGCCGTGGAGAGTTTCCCCCTCGGAGATCCGTGGAGAAACTCCCCACATTTCCTCACCAAAACAAGAGGCGGCAGTGTCATATATCCAAAGGTCTAAACCTTAGGTTTCCTAGGTGAGGTCGTTAGTACGAGCGTGGCTCGCTATCATGTGTGGTCATTTGCACCTCATTACTTGCATATGTGTGTCTTGCATTGTTACATTTTGTGTGTCATATATCACACTTGCACTTGCATTTTGCACCTTGCACTTGCACTTGCATATTGCACATTGCACCTTGCACTTGCACTTGCATCTGCACCTGCACCTGCATCGACACCACTTGTGTCTCGATCGGTTATTCCGAACCGGTCACATCACTTGTGCTTTAGCCGGCTACCCCGGTGCGGTTGGCACAATAGTTTGGTTTGACCGGATGCTCCATCCTGATCGACCTACCACTTGGTCCTTTGCATGTTGTGTATGTGCATATACATGTTTGTTTGCATGTTTGATATCATCTACTTGAGTTGTATTCATTCGGGTCAATGCCCTACCGACATAACCGCCTCCCCCGTTTTTGGCCCCCCTGCCGCTATGGCATGCCTACCTCTGGGTCACTGCCTTACCGGTATATCCTCTTTTCGGGCTCTTGCCACTACAGCATGCCTACCTTTGGGTCACTGCCTTACCGGTATACCCTCTTTTCGGGTCACTACCGCCACGACATTCCCACGTTTGGGTCACTATCTTATCGGCAAACCCTCTTTTCGGGCCCCTGCCACTACAACATGCCCATTCACACGAGTCACTGCCTTCATGGCATGCTCTTTGTCACTACTTATATATTCTGATTTTCCTGCATTAGCATTTGCATTTGCATATTTGCATGGATAGCGAGTCAGGTTCGTTAGTAGAGTGACCCTGTGTTGGTCGCGATGCCTTAACGAGCATTGTTTGTTGGGTTGATCCCAGTGATCAATGCGAGTTATGTCATCGGGATTGACACGAGTATGACTACGCTAAATATCTAATAGATCTAACTCGTGTCACCATTCTTCGTGACACCCTTTAGATCCTTTGGATCTTTAGGATGGGGCCGATGGGGCCGATATGACGACCCCGTCAAAGTCATATTATACCTAGACTTACCCCCCACTTAGATACTAGGTTGATGCACTTTTTCGTTAGATGGTATGTTAGGCTAGGATTTAGGGTGCTAGATAGTCCTTTTGATGTCTGGCTATTGTTCTCTGTTGGATTGGTTGCCCTAGTCAGGTATCTTTCTTTTGCATTATGCTTGTGGTGTGTCTGCATGTTGCATATGTGTGGTAGTGTGTTAGGGCGTTCTTCTGCAGAGAGGCATGTCTATTTTTATACACACATAGGTACCGCTATGGGGGATCAAGTAATGATTTCTGGTCATTTTGCTTGCAGGTGCTATTAGCTCCCCCCCACTTTTAAGACATGACTCACGATACGTTATGTGCATGTGATTTTCTCGCTGACACTTGTTTCCATGCAGGATTGAGTCTTCTTTTCTTTTCTCTATGTATTTTTTTTAGAGTCTAGAAGAGTCCTGTAGCGGAAATAAGATACGGGCACGGGTTCCGAGTCGTTAGCACGAGAACCACATGGAGGGGACCAGGAGCATATGCTCGTGCCCCGTATCTTAATTCTGCATTTGATATTGATGTATAGAATTAGGACCGGGCATGTATATGCGGAGTCCGGCCGCCCTCCTGTTTATTATTTTGGTTTGACTTGCTTTGCTTTATTTTTGCATCATGTTGAATGTCTGCACTTGCATGTGTTTTTCTTGTTTTCTTTCTATGTTTTATCTGGGATTTCACGATACAACATAGGTTCATTAAGGACCCTAAAACCGTAATTTTTTACAAAATCCTAAATAAAATATTCAAGATAATTAAAATTTAAGATTAAATATTCAAGATTTAAAAATTAGGATCATTTTAGATAACTGCATTCATGTTTGCATGTCCCGAGGAGGAGTCCTCGTACTTTTCCAACCTGACTGGCCCAACATACCTTCATATAGGTGGTTATCTAGTGCGCCTAGGGTGTTAGAAGACTCCTCGACCCAGACGGGGTGTAAGTCCTTTTGTTTGGAGCGTTTCCAGCTTTGTAGCTGAACCTCCACTTTCTCTTTCTTTCTCGAGGCATCATTGCTATTTCAGCAAGTATAAGTCCCACCTCTTGGAGCTCCAGCTTGTAGTCATATGATAGAGTTTCTTTCCTTTGACCTTAGGGCTACCGAGGTTTCCGTGGATGATGCAATTCAAGGATTGCTGACCGGGGATTTTAGGACGTGTTGGGTCGACTACCTTCACGACCAGGTAGACTTAGGGTCCTAGTAGCTGTGTATGACGGGTCCGTGGTACCCCGACCCAGTTACCTCTACCTTTTAGGATCACGCTACTTTCCTTTTTGTTGAGACCCTTTGAGCCCTGTCGCTCCTTGACCTCGTTGATATCACCTTGACGACCCGATGCCGATGAGCTGCCACCCATTTGGGATACGACGATCTGTCCTCTGCCCTTTGGCCCGGATGTGCTTTGACGTATTGGGAGATCCCCGTTAAGATGATTTAGGTTATTTCGTGAGCTCCATGTGCTGATAAGCCGCTATCCATTCTGGGATGTCAGAGACTCATTCTCTGCCCAATTGTTTAGCGTGAGCTTTGAAGCATTGGGACTGTTCCCACATGGAATAACCTTCCTTTGGTTGCCTATACCCCAGGTTTATGATAATATGAAGTGAAACTCCTTTTATCGAGAGTATTCTTGGGTATCCCCCAACATGTAATTAACCAGTAGGAACACGTTCCTCTGGGAGTGCTCTTGACCTCATAACAGATACATACACCTGACTCTCTGGTTATAGGTAGTCTATGTAGATACTTCTTTCGCGGATATTGGTTTAAGTTGCATCCGCCTGATCTTGTTTGGGCGGACATTCTTAAAATATCCTTGCGAGGTTTATCGCACGTAGACTCTCCACATTTTACTTTTTCTCTTGTTTGTCTCTTTGTCGTATGTCCCTTCTTATTCAATTCCTCTCCTGTTCGAATCATTTATATGTTTCGAGATGGAGATTTATTCGAATGAGGAAGTATACGACGATCGACAAGCTGACGACTCCTTTTTAAAATAAAAAAAGAGAAAATTAAAACGGAAACACTGCTAATGCGTTTTCAAAATGCTGAAAACAACATTTTCACTGCGCATCTTGGCCACTTTCTGGCTGCAGTATGGTTTTTCCAAAAAAAAAAATAAAAGATTGTAATAGTCTTCGCACCTAGCTTATCAGAAGATTATTTTTAATCAACTTATCAGCAGACTATTCAATAAGCTACAGCTGCCCCAAACAGACCCTCAGCCTTCAACTCATTTGCATTTAACATGATACATATTAGTATATATATATTATACTTGTAGCTATTTTATCTGTCTACCCTTTACTTGTATTTACTTGTTTGACCTTTTAAAGGTTTATATAATCCAAATCTATGTAATGCTTAAGGAAATAATAAGAATCATATTTCATCTGATTGTTATCCTTTCTTCTCATATATTAATAAACTTGTTTTCTTTTATTTTCTCTTTTTTTTGTTTTTGCATAAAAAAGATTTAGGCGTCACCCACATATTCTTAAAAATTTAGCATAAATCAAGTTAACAACTTGTTTATGTTTCCACCAATACAAATGTCTAATTTGATTTGATTTTTACATTATCGCTCGAAAATGCCTCAAAAAACCGCTGCCTGCAACATATTCAGCCGTGAAGTCAAGCTAGACTCCGAACATGATGAAATGTAAACGATGCTCAATAAATTCTTTCTGAGCGCACGTATCCGAAACATTGAGGTTGAGGGTATAATTTTCCACCGCAGGCTCTTCTTTACCTAGGAACAAAAAAAAAAAAAAAAAAAACTAAAATGTCCTCTACCATAACATAAACTAATGATTACCACAAACTCCAACTACAATTCTTAATAATAATAAAATTATAAACCGATAAGTGATAACCATCATCTAACGAAAAATTCCTACTCCTATGACACAATCAAAACTATTAAAACCTTTTGCTTGAACTAGTTGAAAGCAATGAAGAGTCCTATTCATTTGACTTTCAATTGATATATACTATAATAAAGAGTTTGATGTGGAAGCAAATTAGATAAACGAGGGGATAAGACTTTTCTCATGGTCAATGTCGCAAACCTCCAAAAATGATTTTTATTTTTTACTTTTATAAAATTGCTTTAATTATTATTTTATGAATACTTATATGACATATGAGACAAAAAAAAAGTTACTTATATAATATTATTAGTTGTAAGAATTGAGAGGGAATAATGGGGGTGTTTGGCTGCCAGCGAGATTTAAATTAGTTGGATTTAGTAAATCTAAATTCATCCTCTTCTTGTTTTAGTAAATCCAAATTTAAATTGAATTGAACTTAAAATTCGAGACCTTAGAGGTGAAAATTTATAAGTTTATGAAGCTCGACCATTATTTCATAAAGCCAAAAATAAATCTTAGTTGCCAAACACCCCTAAGTTTATTGTTTTTGAGATTGCGTTTGTTCTTTAAGACGATGTTTGGTAGCATAATATTAAAAAGATTTAGCGATGAATTTACTTTTTTTATTTGTTAATAAAGAGCACAGGTTCTCATTTTATTTCCTAAAAAAAAAATACAAAACCGAGAAAGAGGTTCCACACACACACACTAAAAACCCAAAAGAAAAAGAAAAAGAGTCTTCTTTCCAAAAGATTAAAAACATTAAAAAAAATACAACTCAACACACCCACCAAACATATCCTAAACTAGACATCCAACATTACTAAACGATTAAGATCATCAGGTAAAATATTAGAAATAAAGGGAGCACTCAGAAACGATCCTCGCTTAGCAGCATTTCCATCTCTCTTAGTATGAGAACAATAAATATTAAGAACTTTAGCCATTGATTTGATCTTCTTAACCTGCAAGTTAATACTCCAATGACACACCATATAAGATCTGTAAACTTTCCAAAGAGTAATAGAATCCATTTCCAAAATAATATTATTTCATCTCATATTTCTCGCAAGCATCAATGAAAAAACAATAGCATCAGCCTCAGCCACAATTGAAGAAACAGGTAAAGCAAGGGCAGCAAACCAATATAAAACAGCACCATTCCAATCCCTACAAACTCCACCGACTCCCGCACAGTTCATTTTCCAACTGCCATCAGAGTTAATTTTAAGGAAAAAAACAAAAGGTTTGATCCACCTTTCATTGCAATAAAAACTATCAACATTATTAAAAAAAATAGAAAGATTAATAGCTACAGAAATCATATATCTATTAGTATTCTCTTTTAAATTATTCATAGAAATACTTTTATAAATATAGGAACAGATCATCGCAAAAGTCTTCATGAATGTAAAAACCTCACCATTATGCTTAACAGAGTTCCTAGAAACCCAAATAAACCAAAACAACATAGAAGGAATGGTTAATTAAGAAATCATGCCCTTTACTTTTCCAATCCATAAATATTTCAGAAATGACATTATAACCATTATAAACATTCATTCTATCACTGAGTTCAAAAATACTTTTTCAAAATTTATTAGCAAAACTACAGAAAATAAAAAGATGCGTGAGAGTTTTCTCATCATTATTGCAAAGATAACACTTAGAGGTCAATCGTAAGCCCTTAAATTTGAGTATATTATCAAGAGGGAGAATCTCATGAAAGACCCTCCAAATAAAAAAGGATATAGAGGGCTTCACCCATTTATTCCAGGAAAGATCGAAGTCTTGAAAATTTTTCTCCATTCTAGCAAAAGTTTTGGTAATAGAATCACCAATCTTACATTTAACCTTAGGAATGTCTTTCATATCAGCACTAATGAGTATATGAGAAATTAAAAGAAGCATCATTATAGTGTATCATATTAAACAACTTCAGTAAATTCCAATTGTTATCACCCAAAAAATCCTTAACCTTAATATTAATATCTTGAGGTCCCCCGTAGAAGCCCCCAAGAGTACCATTCCAAAGCCAATCCTCATACCAAAAATCAACATCCCCTTTACCAACCTCCAAAAACAAAAAATCTTCTACTTGGGGAGCAACCTTAGGCGTCTCCTTCCAAATAGAAGAACTAGAAGTAGAGGAAGAACTAGAAAGAGTTTGAGAATTAGAACAATACTTTGCATGAAGCGATGAATGTAATTTAAATCCAATTAATCATAAAAAAAAATAAAACAAAATCTAACACTTTGTTGAACAAAATTTTTTCGGCATTCTCTTTTACGATAAAAATTTAGATTTACTAAATGAAACCGATTTATTGTTTACGAAAATTTGATAAATTCATAATTATAGGAATTTATAAGATATTCAACTTAAATCTAAGCCCAAGTCAAACACTACTCAACTTTTCGCAAGTAATAAAATTTATTTGGCAGAAAAAAGTCAATTATCACACAAAAAAGAACCCTTCCACTCTCAATCCGATTCCCGTTTCCCCTTCATCGTCGCACGGACACTTCCTGAATTAGCGACAGGTCAGTCGCCAACGTTGGCGATCGAGATTCAGAATTGGAAAGCAGAAAGGGTCGAAAGAGCAATTTACAGATAAATAATGGAGTTCACCGCTAACGGCGCTCCTCCTCGTCACAATTTCAAGTGCGCCTAAAATCCAAAACAAAAGGGTTACATCACAGACCAAACAGAGATCAAAGAAGATCTCAGAATGAGGGAACCACGCCGAATCCAGGATCCGCCGCCATGAACGCCGCCGTAGCGGCCGCCGCCGACAAGTAGATCCGGTCAAACTCCGCTTCCATCTCCGTCCGCTTCGCAAACCTCCCCTTAATCCTCGGCCTCGTCTCCGCATACGCCTTCCTCGACGCGTACCGTATCGTCTTCTCAAACCTCCTGTTCTTCCTTTTCTCTCTGTACCTCATCACCCTCGCCTCCCGATCCATCATCGAAACCGCCGTTACAGATGATGACCTCCCTCCGCCGCAGGTCGACACGTCCGCCATCGCACACCCCTCGCCGTCCGGCACCACCCCGAATTCCGATGAAGACATCTGCAATAATTATCTACCAAAATCAGAACAGTTCCCTAAAACAGAGCAGATAAAATTAATCCTGCAATCTCGATAAAAGCTTACGCTGGGACTGATGTTGTAGCCGCTGTAAGCAGGCTTCGATTTAGCAAAATCGAGCATGAAACTCGCAGGAATTCCCGCTCCGGCGGGCACTACGCTGTCCGATTGATACATCCCGGCGTCCACCGACGACGCGTACTCCAGATCAAGAAATGGATTCAGTTCGGAGAAGAAACAGTTGGCAGATTTGGGCATCTCGAGCTGCGCTTCCTTCGGCGGATCTTGAAGGACCCATGACGCCTCGGCTTCGGCATCGCCAGAAAAGAAAGATTCGGGATCGGGATCGCCGTCACCGGCGGCGGAGCTGTTAGCAGAAGGTGAATCGAAGAAGGGGACTATGGGTATGCGGTGGTGGCGACTGGCAAGGGGGTTTGCTGAGTGGATGTCGGCGTCGCAGGAGGAACAGAGGGCGGCGGCATCGGCCTTGCAGGTGACGGCGGCCGGAGCTTGCTCGCATACCGCGCAGAGGGAGACTCGCTCGTGGCGGGAGGCGAGCTTGTTTGCGCTGTGCACTCGCGCATCGCACGTGCCGCATAGGAAGGCAGCGTCCGCGCGGCAGAAAAGGATTGCTGAGGCCACGGTTGCGCCTTTGCAGGCGTCGCAAGAGCGAGCACGAAGACTCCAAAAGGTTCCGGGGCTTTCTGCACCTGCGAATCCCATCTCTCTCTCTCTCTCTCTCTCTCTCTACTTTGCCTTCTTGTTGTAGATGCTGAGAAGATGGAGTATGGAGTTGTTCTGTGCACAGGGATGATAAGGGAGTGGGGGGAGGTTATCCTCTGGAGAGAGGGCAGAGGGGATTGTCAGCGAATGGTGGATTGACAAGTGGATTTATTGTGGCCACAAAGATGATTTCGCCTTTTTAGCAAATTAAAATAAAAAAAATACATGAACATATCTCTTATTAAAAATAATAATTTTAATGCAGATATCATTATAAGATATTAAAAAAAAATCTGAATGAGTTATAGCTTAATTTGTGGATTATTAATTCAATTATACTACTATATTCGTGAATATCTAATAGTTATTTTTAGATATCTATTAATTTTAATATATTTACTTTTAAATCATCTAATTATATATTTGTATTGAAAGTTTATGTGTGAGATAAGAGAAGAAACATGTATGTAACAATATTAACTTTGTTATGATATACAGTAAATCAAAATATCATTAAAGTGAATTTTTCGGAACAAACAGAGCTAGGCAATAGATAAAATTTCTTTTCAATTATCACATATGTAAAAATATTAAAGCAGCACACAATTTGGTGAAAATAATAATAATGATATGAATTTAAACTTTAATTATTACATTTATAACATTTAAATCTTTCATATTAGATCAAAAGTATCATTATTATAATTTTTTAATAATTGAAATATATATATTTATACACAAGTAAAATTTTATAGAAATAAAAATTTAAGTTTAGATTATTCAATATTTAAATATGTATATATTGTATATATTAAGAAATTATCGCATCGTCCATTAGAGATGGGGGCAGATTTTTAGTGAAGAGCATGAGAGGGCACGTGCTCCCACTAAACTTTAATATTTCTTTATGTATCATATATTTATATATAGATAAAAAAAATTAAAATATATTTTCCAGTAAAATATTTAATTTTGTGGCCCAATGGAGGAAGAATCCGGCTCACCTTTATTGCATACAAAGTAATTTAAAGTTAACCTCTTTTTTGTATAGATTATTTGAAATATTTTTCTTTTTTTTAAATTTTATTTTGATATTATAACTCTAATAATGGTTACTGACAACAAGCCAATGATGGTTAATAGTGTTAGCTAGCACAATGGGTTTAACAATGGAAAAAATATTACATCATGACTCTTAATGTATTCAGAGTCAAATGATGGGACTCCATGTGTTAAATGAACTCCACCGTTTTTAAGGCTTACCAAAATTAGTATATTACGATGGGGCCCACTTAACACGTGGTGTCCCATTATTAGAATATGAACTCAAACTGCGTTAGGAATCAACTTTAGTGGCAACTGCCTCCTATGAGAATTTTTCTTTTTTACCCTAAATGATAGTTTAAGAAAAATAACCTCAGTAATTGATCTGTAAATAACAATATTTAAATTCATCTGAATGTAATTATCCCTTTTTGAGATGCGCAGCATTATTCGTCCACAATCCCACAAGGATTCGGTTTTTTTTTCTTATGCCGACCGTTATGAGGATGGACGGCGGTGATGAGATGTATGTGGAGATGGACGATGGTGATGGGCTTACAGTCACGCCACAGCGGGAGAAGATTAGTGTAGTTGTCAAGGAGTACTGGTGGGCACGGCCCACGTGAAAGTGCGGTTTTGGCTGTTTTTGACAAGTGGGAAGAAGACAGCTGGCTTATTCTACGATTAGTTTATTTAATCATGCCACAGCCTCGAGATTTAAAAGTCTGTGTCGGTAAAACGTGATGAAATGACGGTTTAGACATTCTTTTATAGTATTTTGTCTTTTGAGTGAAACGAGCATTCGGAGCGGGAATTTTAAGGCTATTCGTTTTATTTGAAATTAATATGTTACAGATTCGAGTATTATGTTGAAGGTAAATGTACATCATATGGCATAAAACACGAAATAATTTAAAAATGTATTTACATTCTAATTAAAATTCATTCAAAATTTTGATTCCAGCTCGATGATATGAAGACAATGATATTAAAATTGGTCTAACCTGAATCAAATCAAGCCTATGTAAAGTCATTAAGCCACTTTTGAAAACCTTGGATGATTAATTGGAAGTTCATGTGATTTCAAATCTAAGAAGCTCATTGTCAGATTGAGTGTCTGGATGAGATGAATCCAAAGAGCTCAAGATCACTAATTTTTTACTTTGTTAAGTCAGTTAAATGTCTATAGAATATCGTCTGAATGTTGGAACCTCGCCGGGTTGTCTGATGAAGAGGTCAAAAATATTTTCTTATTTGCAGGAAGGTCACTCTCAGACTCTATTAATAAAGTCTTGCTTCCTTAACGAAAGGGGGACCAAAGAACAGGGCTTGGAGCACGTCCAAGAAGCAGAAGTGAAACTTCAATGTCATTTTGAATTGGAAACCAGGCAAACGCTTCCCCGCTCCCACAACCGCTGACCACCATTGACCACTGCTTGTAGGTCATTGTCGGTCGCCCCTACTCGTTGCAATAAATCCTCTTGAGAAGACAGGTTGTAGGATCTAGAGTAAAGAAATGTCGCGCAGAGTAAATAACTTCACTATGTAACTACATATCTTGATCATGGTGTAACAACGATGCTCTCCGAAGATGATATAACAACGCACACCGAGTATGGTGTGACTCCGCACAATAAACTTCTGAAGTTCTTTCTTAACAACACGCTCACTATGGCCTATGTTGCACAAACACAGCATGGCATGACACGAACACGAGACATCGAACAAGCCTTTATAATATAAATCATTAAAATATATGTATATACTAAATAAATAAAAGAGAAGAGTTAATAACTTTAACTTTCAAAAACTAAGATGTTCATAGATATATCTTCAATTTACGACATACAAAATGCAAGCATATTAAAATTTATTATCTTGTATTACATCAAAACTGAACTACATTAATTCATTAAAAGAAATAAAATGATGATTGACATTTTTGACACATACTTCTACTTCATAGTTCACATCTACATCATCATTAAATATCATAGATTCCAAATCCGCTCATAAAGAGAAATGTTTGAGATCTCCAAAATTCACATATCATTGAGGGTCTTAAACCCATCTTCTGCAACATCCCACATCTTGTTGTCACCTTCCATGTAATTTGGAGCTTTTCTTGATAAAAAACGAAGGTTATTATGCACATAAACTAAATATTAAGCTCATTGTGAATTTATTTTGTTCCTCTTCATTGATTGTATGAATCAAAAAGTGCTTCAATAGCTCTCAGAATACAAAGAGGAGGAAACTTGTCCAAGAAGCTTTATAGCAATAGTTTGAAGTAAAAGCGTTGATGCTCCTTGAATCAACCAGCACATCTTTGGATCCATCTCCCACCTATCACGTAAAGACTCTTGATCTCCAAATTTGTATAAATATCCAAAAGTCTTAGCTAACTCCACATTTATCTATCTTCTCTATTCATCATTTGGAAAATAGTGCTTCAAACAAACTTTTCTCATATTAAAATTTCTAAATCTCTTTGAGGGGAAATTCATTGAGGATTCTCCTCGAGCCATTCCTTACTGGAATATCTTTCAAGGATGCAAAAAATAAAGAATTAATTAATTTATGTGCTTCTAACTTAATGAAATAAAAGTAAACAAGAAAATAAAAATATAAAATTTATCATGGATTTAAAGAATGAGGGAAGCAATGCAGTGGTGTGTTACTTTTACACCTCTTATCTTGAACATGATCCTTTATAAGTCATACCACAATAGTTGCATTTAAATGTAACATATCCTCGACCTTCAAAATATTTTCCTAGCTCAAAGCCTAATATTTATTAAGTAATAACAAAGAGAAATGAACTAGAAATACAAAAACCAACTTATTGTGGATAAACCAAAAGAAAAGAAAAATCAAACAAATAACAATACAAACTACATTGTATGAATAAACAATTTTAAGACCTCTTAAGCCAAAACAGAAAAAAATAAAATATAAATTATGGAGCCATGTCCACGTTTAATACATGTCTGATACTGCAGGACTCCATAATTAGGAGTGTTTGTCCAACATAAACTATGACTTACCACTGATGTGCTTAAAATGACTTTGGCAAGGTCGTCCAATTGATGCTACTATAATCACCTCGCAACTACGACCAATGTGGTTCAAAACTCATGTAGCTCCCAACTTTGACCTCTAGGACCTATGCACATTATCACACCTCACCACTATGACCTATATGTTCCACAGCTCATACAACTCCCAACTCTGATCTTTGTAACCTACAAATGTCATCGTAGCTCACCACTATGACTTATGTAACCAACTATAACTTATATGGTACACAACTCATGTAGCTGCAAACTCCTGTCTCTTTGGCCTTCATACATTATTGCGACTTATCATTATGTCCTATGTGGTCCAAAAATCATGCGGCTCTCAACTCTAGACTCTATGGTCGATAAACATTATCACAACTCAACATCACGTCCTATATGACCAACTATGACATATGTGGCTCACAGGTCTTACAGCTCCATATTAAGGCCTCCGAGGTCAACTAACGATCCTGAAGTAACCATCTACGGTTTGTGTGACCAACTATTATCATGGCTTTCGTCTACGATTTACTGGCGCTACAACCATTGTCAATAACATTCTTGACTGATTACTTTCTCCATAACGATCTACTATGACCTTTGAAATCCATTATATCAATGTTTGTTGAAATACTGCTGCAAATCAATTTCTTAATTCAATATTTCCTAATTCAAGAGAAGAGTGGGTTTGTGTACTCACAATCACATAGTGAATTATTTCAATAGGCTAAGCCCCATGATATTTTCCCTTTTCTAAGTTTTTCAAGTAAAAAAGTTGAGGTGTGTCACCCTACTACTCTTTTTTTAACTTTGTGTGTGTTGGATTCCCGTACTACACTGAGATAATAAATTATTACTCCACCACTATGGACCTTCTGACACACATCAGTTGGGTGTCGTTTATGAGAATAAAAACTAGTTTAGCATAAACTAAAAATATGAGATGTCGAGTTGCTTCTTCTTTGCATTCTTTGATATAAAAGGCAATCTTCATTGCATACTTGAAAGGTCGGTCACGTTAACGTCACGGACAAGATGATGATAAAATAGTCTTTGTAGCATCCTATTCAGACACAAAGTTTATGAAAACTACTTCTCAGTTTAGGGATAAATTTCACTACAGCCTCAAAAGATCTTTTGCATTAATGTCCCAAGCATGACTGTGATATGCTAATCATCCTAATTTCATTCACAAAACAAGCTTTCAACAACCGTTTCTAGATTGAGTAGTAAACTTTCTCTCAAAGAGTGCTTCCTCAGTACCTCATAAGCGTATTAAAGTTCTTTCTCGACTTAGTCAAGAACATGATATCTTCAAGATTCAATACATGGGTTGATTTACATGCTTGTGTGGATAATACCTTAATCAGGGCATAATAAATTCAAAAATATCTATTAACAAGTTACTAAACATCATTCTTGAGTATGATTATAAAAATATTTCCAAGAAAAAATAAGGTTCATCTCGATTTACGTCGTAGTCTTGAGAAATACACATCTCTGATGGGGGTGTAAACGAGCCGAACACGAGCTAAGCCTGGCTCGTGTTTGGCTCGTTTATATTTTGAGCTCAAAATGTGTGTTCGTGTTTGACTCGTTTGCTTAACGAGCCGAATACGAGCCGTTCACGAACAAAGAGTTGTTTTGACAACCCTAATCACGTAGTCATAAGATGTTAAAGATTGAGACAAATTTTAAAAATTATTACTCATATAAAAACATCATTTGAATTTAATTTAATATTTATATTAAAACATCATTTGAATCTAATTTAATAATTTTTATTCTATTTTCTTAATCAATATTTTAATTGATTATAAATCTTTGTAGTCTTGTAGTGAATTAGATTTTTTTAAAATACTACTTATATATATGTATATATATATAAAATTGATTAGTAGTATTTCGAGCCAAAACGAGTCGGACACGAACGAACAAAACTTTGTTCGTGTTCGGCTCGTTACTTTAGCGAACGAGCCGAAAACGAGTTGTTCACGAACAACGAGCTCTATTGACAGCCCTAATCTCTGATACCTCATTGTAGGCTTAATATATCATAGGAGGACTCGATTCGACCTCTTCTATAATAGGCTATAACCGTAAAGCGGAAGCTTCGACTAAAAACCTTAGTTAGGTCAGAAATGCTTAGTGAATTCACATTGACTTATCCAGTTACATGCTACAGTCATAAAGCAAACACTTCGACTAAAAGCCTAGAAAGGGTTGAACTTTATTAGTAGCAGATAAGATCTCCTTGCATGCCCATGGAAGATGAACCATGAGCCAAATCTTGATGGGAAGCTAGTAATGGATACATTCCTCATTATAAAGACTTCACGAGATTAAGTGATTGATAAAGTCTCCACTCAAAATTTTTTTAAGGATACAAGCGTTAGAAGGTACATGTACACCAAAAGCCTCAGGTGACACAAACCTCAAAAGGTACCTGAACCAACACACTAATCAGTCATCCAACGCCAGCCATCGTCGTAACCGTCTGTCATCCGCTACTGACCCACAAATTCTTAACAATTTTCATTATTTTGATATTATTTTGATGACAAAATCAGCCTTGCCTGAGTACTAATGGGCAATAGATACACCATCAACAATTTTTTGTCATATGGTACGAATCTTAAGGTAGTTTTTTTGCAATAAACTTTCAAACACTAATTAAAAATCATCCAACAAACTTATTGTCAAATTGACCGAATTGACGAGGTGAATACAATGATATCAAAATTGATCCAAACCGGGATCTAGTTATTAAACTTCTTTTGAAAGATTTAAAATGTTAATTGAAAAATAAGATGAATTACAAATTTGACAAACTTATAGTTAAATCGAGCATCTCAAAGAGACAAACCGAACGATTTCAGTATAACTCAATTCTGAAATCATTAATACACTTAAATGTCCATAAAACATTGTTCATTCATGAAAATCTATTTGGCCATCGATGGAGTGGTTAAAAATTCTTCTTTATATGCAAGGTGGCCACTCACACACTCTATAAATAGAGCTCTACCCCCTTCATTAAAAAGAACCTAAACATTGAACCAGAGGAAGAGTTGGAGCTAGAACTGGTTCGAGAAGAATGAGCCGAATTCTATAAATAAGAAAAATAATCCTATCGCATTTGATGAAATATTAAATTTTATCATATTTGATGAAATTATGAATTATGTAGACGCTTCCTTTTATAAAGAGAGAGTCAATAACGAAATAGATTTCAACTTATTAAATAAGACTTGGGTATTTTGTGATTTACCTCATAGTTGTAAAAAAAAAATGATGTAGATTGATTTTCAATAAAAAGTTAAAATCAGTTGAGTCTACACATATAAAGTAAGATTAGCAGCAAAAAATATACGCATAAATTCTTCTATTATAAGAATTTATACAATATGTTTGCTTCTATATTTATCTTCAACATATAATTTAGTTATGCGCTAAATGAATGTAAAGACTGTTTTTAAATAGTGATTTAGATGAAAATTTTATTTATATGGATCAAACTGAAGGTTTTATGATAAAAGGATGCTAAAATATAGTTTGTAAATTAGTAAAATCTTTGTATAGATTAAAATAAGCTTCTAAACAATGACTAATTAAGAGTTTAATAAGATATTACTATCATATGGTTTTTTATTATTGATTTTGATAGTTATGTTTATTTTATGTTAAAATGATTGATAACGATTATATTTTTTATGTCTTTATGTTGATAATATTTTTCATATGATCTAGTTATTATAAATAATAATAAGGATTGCCTATCATCTTAATTTGATATGACATGTAGTATTGGATGTGACACTCATATAGTGGGTAACATTTGTCGAGGTATAAATAAATTTTTTTTTTAAATCACATTATTTTATAAATTTTTTTTATAAAATTTAATTATTGATATGTCATCAACAAACTTCGGCCATCTGACATGAATATTACGGCATGAAAAGGATCATGTCATAATTGTTTGAATAATGAATGTTCAAAGTTAGATCAAGTCTTCAAGAATTTTGATTTCAACAAACTTACAACTAAACTGATTGGATTAACGAGACAAACCCAATGGTACCAAAATTTGTCAAATCCAAACCAAATTAAGCCCAAATCAATAACCACTTTCAAGAACTTTCCGAGCATAATTGGAAAGTCAAACAGATTCCAAATCTGGCATGCTTATAATCAAATGGAGCAACTTGGTAAGACAAATTCAGCAAGTCCAAAACTACTCGATTATGATATTATTAAAGCACTTAAATGTTCATCAAATGTTGTTTGATAAATAGAAACTCTCTGAGTAGATCGATCAGAGTGGTCAGAAATTTTTCAATATTTGCAAAATGAACTCTATAAATAGTCTCACCCCTCTTGAAAGGGAATCTTGACCAAGAGCTAGAAGAAGGCTGAAAAGCTTGAAAGAGGAGCTTAAGTTCAAGAACATTTTTTGCACCGCAGATCCTATGAACTCCTCCAGCAGCCAGCCTACCAACGCAAACCACCATTGCAAGCCAACATCGATAGCCACCATCACCAACTTCGTCTGACTTTACTGACTGTGTAACAATACCACTCACATATGGTGCAACAACATTTCTTGAAGATGTTGTAACAATGTACCCCAAAGACGAAGACTTTATCAAAACGTCTAAAGCTCCCTTCTTCAGCTCCTTACTCCAGTCTCGGCGGTCAACATACATCATCGCTACTCATCACTAAGGACCATATGACCAACTACAACCTACATTCACAACTCATGAAGCTCTTTATTCCAGCCTCTACGGTCTATTGATGTAATCACTACTCAACACTACGGGCTACGTGGCTTACCGCTCGTGCAACACTCGACTCTGACCTCTTTGACCTTTGAACATCATCACAACACATCAATATGATCTACATGACCAACTGCAACCTACGTGGTTTACCGCTCGTGCGACTCTCAACTCCGGCCCTTGTGGCCTATGAATGCATCATAACTCATCGCTACGGTCAATGTGGCCAACTATTGCTTATGTTGCTCACAACTCCTAAAGTTTTCTACTACATATTTTGTGGGCAACCAAAGCACCTGAAACAACCATATATGACCCACACAGTCAACTAATACCATAGCATTCAACTATGGCCTATACAAAAAGTTAGCACCACGACCACCATCTAAAACAGTCATGATGGACTATTACTTTCATAGCAATCAACTACGGCTCTTGCTACCTACTATCGTTGAGAACTACATTCATTATAGCCTATCTAGGGGTATTATTGAGGAACCAATACTGTACATTTATAATGATCATCTTTATAACTTCATATTTACTAATTTAGGAGAAGAGTGAGTATGTGTACTCATTAGTTATAGTGGATTATTTCAACTGGGCTAAGCCCCCAAGATTTTTCCACTTTCTTGGGTTTTTCACATAAAAATTGAGGTGTCTCCTTCTGCTTAGTTCTTTTTAATTACATGAGTATGTGTGTTAGGTTTTTATGCAAATTTAAGATATTAATTTATTACTGTACCGTTACGGACCTTCTAAGACATATCAATTATCAAGAAATAAGTCCAATGGGCACTCCATATAAGTCATGCATCTTATTAAGAATTTGGGTGAAAGTAAATCATAATTAAAAATATTCTCAAATAATTAGTTATATATATATATATA
>NW_018164666.1:4018153-4018549 GCF_001263595.1 Phalaenopsis equestris
ATATATATAGTAAATTATTCTTGACCTCATATTACTTATTTTGTAGGAAAATTGAATCGATATATTAGTAACCGAAATGAAACACATTAAAAAATTAAAAAAAAAAAGATTTTTAAATAGATAAAAGGCACAATAAACTATTGCATTCATTATAGTGATTTTTTTATAGTGTCAAAAAGATATTTTACTGCCACTTATATTGTTGATAATGATGATACAAAAACTACTAATAGTTATATCTTCATATTTTGTGTTAATTCAAATATATAGTGTAAATTGTTAAGTTATTTAACTAAAATATATGGTGCACCCATCCCTTCCCATAAGACCTATGGAGATTCAAATAGAAAGATAGTGCCGATCACACATTTTGACAATATATATATATATATATAT
>NW_018164666.1:4018590-4033830 GCF_001263595.1 Phalaenopsis equestris
TATATATATATATCTATGGTTTTAAGATTAATGCTTGTGCATTTGCGACAATATCATTTGGATTAGAATATTATAACACAATTTGGATTGGGATATAATTCAAAATAATTGGATTTGATTTAGAAATAGTGTAATATTAATTTTACTTTATTATACAAATCTTGTACACATCTTAAAATAAATTAGATTATTTTAAGATTTATTTTGACAAAAAAAAATTGATAAATTAATTATCCTATTTTACAATATTATTCAAGTTTATTATTACATATATACTAATGTTTTCAAAAAGAAATTATGATATTTATCAAAATATGAAAAAAAAATTATGTTTATCCTCTAAAATTTAACAGAGAATAAATTCACACGAAATTTAATTAAATAAGAATTTTGATAATATTCTTGACTTTGGGTTCTCTTTTGTACTCCGAGATAAATGAGATTGCTTCTCTAACACGCTCTTAATTTCAAGTAAATTAGCTGATAATAAAAAATAAAGTTATTTATTATAAGGCCTCTTTAGAAGTATTTTAAATTTTAAGAAAATTATTTATTTTTTTACAAATTTTTTTAGCATAATTTTCACATTATTTAAATCGTTATGTTTACAAACAAATTAACTTGTTTTTAAATAACATCAAATATTTTTTTTATGCTTTTGAAATATTTTTAAAAAACAATTAAACAAGCTTTGATATGTCAAAAATGTTTTAATTCTGTCTAATCATAAAAAAAAAAATTAAAAAAAAATCTTAAATAGTTTATTTTTGTAAAAAAAAAACTCATGCAACCATTATTTTTTGAAAATAATTTTTAGTGTCTGGGCAACACACCTAAGAAATGGAACGTTCAATTAGGAAATGCATGTGAGAGATTGAGAGAGACAGAGACAACAATAGTTCATATTCGAAATGTGTTCTTTATTCATAATACGGACCATATATTTATAGACCTAAGTCTCAATATTACAAAAATACATATTAGTCCCCCTCATGATTAAAATTTCAAGGGACACTTTTGGTAATTACAAAGTTATTTAAATATAATAATATCAAGGGCCTATTCGATCGATGAGATTTTTTAGTCATTTTGCAAGCCTTGGTTCGGTCGTATATGGTCCGAAAGAGCTCTCCCCATTGATAATCCTGAAGGCCGACTACCGCTCTATAGGATTTCCTCTTGGCGTCTGTTGTCAATCATTTGAGTAAGCAGCTTCATTCACTATCACTCATCTGAAAAAGATCATCGAAAGATACATTCAATCGCTCGCATCTCCTTCTTGAGCTGCCCATTTGCTTTGAGATTCATGTTAACACATTTTTATGTGTACAACTTATTACTTTATAGCAAAATAGAGCACATATATATATTTTTTTTTTGTTACTAACTATTAATAACCTTTAGCCACATAAAATCAAAATCAAAGTAAGGTAGTCGAGGATGGACGAGGCAGGAGTGCCAGAAATCCATACAAAAAATTGTGTTTCACTTTTGAGGGGATAATGAAGGAGATATTTTTTATGGAATATTAAAGCTATGACGGTTATATTTGTAAGTATAGAATTTTAAGCGTTAGATATGTAAAAAGATAAGAAATGTGTGATATTTATGTAAATCACCCAAAAGATAACATGATAATTTTCATATGATAATAACTTATAATTAATAAACATAATAATTATTAGATTGTAGAATTAAGTTTAAAAGAGAAATATAAGCAAACTAGTAGCAATCAATCCATCGTCGTTCATCCCATGGATGTGGTTTATTCGTCAAAAAAACTCACCTTTCAAGCTGAGTCTCTAGTTTGACTCAGCGGCGGGCACTCAGTCATCTTTTTGAAATTTAAGATGAATTCTCTATCTTATGGATGCTTGTTAGTCTATTATTCTAAGAATGGCTAGAGTGGTCTAATCATGTAAATCTTTCCATAGCATCTTTGTGAGCGCATCCAACACTATTGAGTTTGGCTCCTTCCTATGAATAAGAAATCGCTGATCTAACATCATATTTGACTTTTTTGGCCAAGTCGCAATCATTAAGATTTACTCGAAGCTTATTTCCCTAAAATCAATCATTCTTGATAAGTTAGTAGGGCTGCAAATCAACCGACCATTTAACAAGCTACAAGCTATTCTGTAACTCAGCTTAATAAGAGCTTGTTTAGCTTCATATGATTAACTAATTGAACAAATTTTGAATACTTTTAAAATGCTCGATTATTAAATGAATGGGATTGAACATTTCATTGTTTGATTCATTTATGTTTGCAGATAATATCATTTAAAGCTTCAAAATAAACCTGTTAAGAATTTTGATAAAAAAATTTCAATTAAAGTTCATAAATAAGATCGATTTAATGCTTATGAATAAAATCATAGGAAGCTTTATTTAAGCTAGTGAAGAAGTTCAATTAAAGCTTAATTTAAAATTTATTTATATTAAATTTGTTGTGTTCTCGAAAATTCACAGTGGTAGAGTGATGGATTAACTTCTTAATGATGTACGAAGATCTAGTGCACACACACATGTAAAAATAAATTGACTGCGTAGAAAACAAAAGTTTTTACGTTGATAACTCAAAAGGAAAAAAATCATGAGATTTAGCTCAGTTGAAAAAATTTAACTATGCAGATGTAAATTACAATACTTTTCAGGCCTATGAATGACTAGAAGCAATGCTACATAAGCGGTACGAAACTTTTGCCGAGAAGTAGCAGAAAAGCTTGGGAGGCAGGGGTGATTTGACCGCTATGAAGGAAACCTGATGGTATTGGTACTGCTAGAAAATTTGCTACCAATGTCTTCGGTAATGCAAACCAATCGGTGGTGGCTGGAAAGCGAAGACGATTGTTGGCTCAATGGCAATGGACGGGCAACAATGGTTTGTCTATTTCTATGGCTCGATGATGCTGGTCGAGCAATGATAGTTCAGCAATGGTGGTAGCTCGACGGTGGCGGTCATGCAACATTTGTCCGACGGCTGCAACAATTCGATGATGGTGACCCAGCAATGGTGGTCGAGCTATGGTAGTGGTCGGACAGTTGTGATCAGACAAAGAAAGTGGCCTAGCAGTGGTGGTCTGGTGGCAGCGACAACCGAGCAGTGGTAGTTTGACAGTGGCAAAGACAGGGCATCAGTGATTCGGTGACAGCGACAGCTTGACAGCGGTGCCTGCGCAGAGCTGGTCTTGCAACAGTCGAGCAATGATGGTCTAGTGATGACGGAGACTCAGTGGTGGTGGTGCAGCTCAGAAACCCTCAAGAGTTTGAAGCTCCTCCATCTCTCTCCTTTAACTCCAAGTTTAGGTGAAAGTCACTCTTTATGAAAAGAGTGGCACTCTATTTATAGAAATTGGGAATGACATCCTTTGTAAATACGACGTGAATTCAAACAACTTCATCGGATAACCCAGAATGATTCCCTTGATTAGATGATGTTTATGAATATTTAAATTTCTGAATGATGTGACGATTGAGTACTCTTGGGATTGTTGAATTATCTCATAAAGATACTAGATTTGACTATAAACTTATTATATTTTGAATTCATTTGTCCATTTGAGAACGCATAAGCTTTCAAAACGCAATTTACCCAAACAGACCGGGTGTGTTTTCAGAACGTCGCCACACCAAATAAGTTGTCCCAAACGAACCCTTCATAAATCTACAATCTTACTCAGCTAATGCCAAGAATGTTTACATGGTTCTCTTTAATCTTCCTTACGATCAACTCACTCTCAAGAGATATTGTATATTCAAGATCTAGAGTTTATAATTATTATTATTATTATTTGTCGACGAGTTTCGAGCACAAGACATTTCGATGGACAGAAAATATACAACTATCATGCAACCATCTCATTTGTCAGATCTAGAACTTATCGTTGCTGGAACAATTATTATTTAAACTCTTAAAATTAATTAGCTATAAATAAAAAGAAGAATTAAAGAAATAAAATTGCACCATCATTTCATATAAATTCAGTTGAATTAGCCCTGCTTCTTCATCGATTGAGATTGATTAAGCTTTTTTACATGTTAAATTATTGAATAAAATAATTTCTGTTGATAAAATATTCTTAAAATCAACTTCATTGGATAAGATTTGAAGGCGTTGCGAACTAAAAATAGACGTTCTATTAATAAATATTAAAAATTTATTAAAATTAATTGGATTATTTTATTTCAAGGTTTATATAATAGCAGTTGAGACCCCCAATTGCTTAGGGCTGCATCATTCACGTTTTCCTAGTTACGATTGCGCTCGCGTCAGCAAATAGCCTTTTGCTGCACTCATACAGATATTCCGCACCATCCTTCTGCAGTGCAAGCCGTCAACTTTTCCCAGATTAACACGTGTAAAAAATCTATGCAAGCTTTATACAATCTAACCGCTGGTTTTGCATAAGATAGAAAATGATTCGGCTAGTTGGTGGAGGAAAGTATTGGGCCGCCAAAAAGCATCGGGTCGTCAAATCCGGATCAGACGGTTAATGGGTCATCTAACTACTTAAGTGGGCCACGTGAAGTTAGGCCCACAGAGAAAAGGACCGTAGAGTGGAAAAGGTAAAGATGGGTCGGCTCCGGGTGGAAACCAGCCTCGTGCAGTTTAATATATTATGATAATTGATAAGAATTTGATAGATATCTGCATTCCATTAGTCTTAAAACGGAGGAATGTATATATATATAATTTGATAAATATGGAAGGCTTAGGGGGTGTTTAGCTGCCTCTACAATTTAAGTTAAGTAGACTTTATTAAATCTGAAATTTCCGCTAAGTGGGAGAAGTTATTGGATTTAAATGGACAAAAGAATTTAACAGAAGAAAAATTATGTTTAGTGGATTTACGTTGAATCTATCGTAAGTGAGGCTACCAAAACAGCACTTAATATCCCGAGTTACTAATACCAAAACAGTATTAAAAAGAAATCGTCATTACAATTGAGTTAGTATCCGACCAATTGAGATTATTTTTAATTTTCATTTTCTATTAATATTGGATAAGTTTAAGAACAAAGAGTCAAATATTATTATTTTTTTATTTTGAAAGAGAATTAAAATATGCATTCAATAAATCTAATTAATTTAAATCACATCCTTTTATAAAAGTTATTTTTGATTAAAAAACATCACATTTTTCAATATATTTGTTATGTTTTAAGTAATAAGTCTCATCTTGCTTAAAACTAGAGAAAGTTAAATATTATGGTAAGCTCAATTTATTCATCATGCCAAAATTACAATATAAATGTCATTGTTGGCACATTGGAGGACATATGTTTAAAATTCCATGATATTCTATTTTCATATCATATCTCAAGATAATAACTTGTTTTAATAAAAAAAAAATATTAATTACAAAAATTATTTATCATTTATTCTTCATTTTTCCATATGACTGATAAAAATAGACCTCACATAAGTGGATATCAAAAGTAGTGCAACAACCATTAAAATTGAATATTATACATTTAACCTTTGCTCTATAGATACCAATCCTTTTCACTAGTCTCTTTTTTCTTTGTTTGGTATGATCATCAGCTTATTGATGATAATGATGAAATAAATAAAGATGACAATCACATCTTTTTGAAATTATATTTTTTAAATACGCATCAGCTAAATTCCGATGTATTCCTTCAAATTACATCCTCAGTAAATGAACTCACGTGAGATGATGAGACCCTTAATTTTCTCTATATATTATTCTATTAATTGGATTAACACAAATTGATAACTGGCGTTAAATGTGCATGTTTATATATCATGTAATATCAATCTCATTTTATGATATTATCTTTTATTTATATATATATATATATATATATATATATATATATCACCAGGAGTGGAATAAGTTTATGTCCGTGGCTAGCAATTGCCTCTAATAAACCTCGAGATTTCTCTACATAAATTATAACATTTAATAAATTTTTCCTAGGCTGTTTATGTAATTTGGTAATTTTGGCCCACTTGATACATGGTTTGCCTAATCCTTACTAAAAAATTAAACATTTGCTAATTTTGCCCACCTTAAGAGGGAAAAAATTTGCGTGTGATAGGCGTACGCAGTGCTGCGTACGATATTGAGGTTATACCGATGGTACAAGGGGGTTACATCCACGGTATAACCCATTGTAACCTCCCTATAACCTTTTGTAACCTATCTGTAATATAAAATAAGCTTCACGCTTTTGTTATCATATATTAAGAATTCATTAGCATGTTACAAGTAAGTTACAGATAGTTACAGAGAGGTTACAAGAGGTTATAACGCGGATATAACCCCCTTGTACCCTCGGTATAACCTCAATATCGTATGCAGAGCTGCGTACGCCTATCGCACGCAAATTTTCTCCCGTGTATCAATACGCTAACCATTGGTAGTACTAAAATTTTAAAATTTGAGCAACAAAATAAAAATCAAAGGTTTGTAAGTATTTAAGTTTAAAATTTTCCTTTCCTTAACAGTTTTTACTATTATTACAAAAATAATTATTAATTTACAATTATTAATAAAAATTTAAATTTAAGAAAACAAGAATTTAATGCATTTAATAACATTAAACAATTTAATAAAAATACAAAGAAAGGCCTATACAACCCTCTGCTTCCGCCACTCTTTATTACATTAGCCATACATTAATTTCCTTATAAGAATCAAATCATCATATCCTATTTTATAGATATATATATATATATATATATTATCATATGACGCAGAAAGTACATTCTAAAGAATATTAAGAATATATTTGGGTTGTAATTTTTTATATGATTGAGCATGAATTTCAATGGTAAAATACACTTCAAATCAAACACAAAAATGTTAGAATAGCAAGAAATATAGTGCATTTTTATATATATATATATTTCAGTCATTTGTTATGCTTAATCCTCAAACATCTAATAAATAATTTGTTAATCAAAACTACTCCAAAAACATTTTGAACTTCTCAAATCTAAGCGTATATAATAAACAAATAAATAAATACCTACTTAATGCTTATCAATAAATGAATATCTTTTTCAGAAAAAAAAAATGAAAAAGAGTTTATTGAAAACAAAAAAGAAAAAAAAATTAAATCAACAAGTCAGAAATGGCATGAAATACCTGTAAATTATTATAAGAAAACCATATAACTGTATTCCATCAAACCTTGAAAATTTATAGCAAGACTTTTCTGCATCCACGACTTTCTTTTAAATTTTTCTTATAAGTTATAGATCCAAGCTTCCTCTCCCTTCGATCCATTAATCTGGGCGAGCCTGATATCTATATCTATTAATTTACTGGCAGCCATTGCCTCAAGCTGCAGGAAGTTTCGCAACATTGCAGTTGCAATAGAGTTTTTCTTAGCTCCACAATTTCAAATTTGTTTCATTGTAACGGTCCTTTCCTCCCAACAATAAGTGGAAACGATCAATAGACATGTAATTGTAGAAATGAAAATTATTTAGATGTAATTGTACCACCCATTTCATATTGATTTAAATATCAAATACCTAAATTTAACTTTTTTATACTTATATCACCTACATTTTTCATATCGTGTCAAAAAACTACTATTTTAACTTTTAAGAAGTGAAATATTTCTTTTCGTGCATAAGTAAGGTGATATGCATGCAAAAACTAAAGATAGGTGCTAGATATGTAAATTTTCCAAAAAAAAAAAAAAAAAGAAGAAAAAACACCAAAAAAAATTATTTTAATTTTTTGCAATAGACTCCACTTAGAGCTCCTTCGGCGGCACTTCAGAAAATTTCTTTTAAAAGCTGCATTTCACATTGTCGCATCCTACTTGCGATTCAGAACGGAACGAAATGCCGTTAAAATTACGTTGCGATGGGAGAAACATTCTGAAAAATTGAATAGTCAAACGAACATTCACATTTTATGTGCTTTTTGTAGAATGGAATAGAGACTAAACGCCTCCTCAAACGAAGCCTTAGTCCTATCTCTTGGGCACCCAATTTGATTTTGATGGATCTTGATAGATTATAACAGTTTAACATACAAAAGCTGTAAATGTTCTTTTTTCCAGTTTACTTGAATCAAAATGGAACCTGAACTGACCCTTAAGCTATATATTTTAAGAAAAAAAAAACAACATGATTCTTAATTACATTACTGAAAGATTAATCACTATAGAATGCCTAAGTGAATGTTGATATTATGAAAAGCGTGACCACATAATGAAAGAATAAGGAAAAAACATAACAAAGCTAAAAGCCAAATATATCTTTGTTAAAAGATCACATTCAAGATGCATTAACAGTCAGAGTAGGCAATCTGGTGGAGACATGGATATCATACTGCAGTGCATATTTTCATTCTATCTTTAATAAGCATATAAAGATAAACTATGTATATGTGATTATATAATGTATTTCTTGTTAATAAAGAGCTTTTGAACATTATAAGCATTGGAGAATTAATAGTCAAGACAACAAGTGATGACACTTAGAACCCAAATAAAAGCCAAGCATGTATATCCCTCACTTCAGTAGAAATCTCATCTCTGTTGAGCAGTTAACCGCAAAAAGATATCAAGCCATTTTCAATGATGATATTTGGTAAGTGGTCAAAGGTACATTGAATAAATAAGACATTACACCAATTAGAGACAAAATCTATGATATAGGTACATTGAATAAATAAGCTTGGTGGGAAAAAATAAATTAGAGACAAAATCAAGTGCCTAAAATCAAATAATGGTGGAGACTCGAATCTATATCTACAGTGCTCATGAGCCTTGTATGGAGAAAATAATCTTAGAAATTTCAAAACAAATTAGAGTTGTTGAAAAGATGAATGGAACTCTCAATGATTGAGATATAAAATTGTATGTAGAATTTCTTAAAACCTTTTAGGAAGATGCAATAAACACATCATATACAATCAAACGACGACCACCAATAACACAATTTTAAAATTTTTGTTTGTTCATAATACGACTTGATAGTTAATCATATGATTATGTTGATTAGATAAATTGATGTAAACTTAATTGGATATGACATATGTTAGTTTGAATACAAATTTTGGGATAAATAAGATAATAAAATATTTAGAAATAAAAAAACAAATTATGTTTAATGAAGTTGTGCTATACAAAAATAAATTATCACAAAAAACACTAGATAAGGCACCTATCCCAGTGCCAAAAACAGAAAACACCTAAAAAATTTCAAGGCCAACTTTATCACAATATATAGATGTCCAATTCAAAAGAACAAAAAAAACTTACAAAATGATAAATAATTATTCTTCTTCACTTTCTTTGTAGTTGCTTAATAATCTAGAAGAGCCGAAGTACTATAATTAAACTTTTCAAGTAAAAGTATTGTCAAGTGGGAGCATCCAATAAAAAATAGATGGAATCTCTTCATAAAACTAATACTTTGATACCGACCACACAACACAAAGATAAAAAGGCATTGCAAGATAAATGGGCATATAAATTAAAGATAGAATAGACAAAAACCAAAAGGTATAAAACAAAACTCAATATAAAAAAAGATTCAACAGAAATAAAGTGTAGGCTTTACAAACATATTCTCTCTAATAATTAATCCAACAACTATACATCTTTTTTTTTATTTTAACTTTATGATATATTCTTAACAAACTATTATACATCTAGTATTGAGAAATATAGTGGCTAAAAATCTATACCTTGAACAAAATAATATGAAGATAAATGAAGGCATTTATATAGTATAACCATAATATTTTATCGAACCCAAAAAAAGTCGTCTTTAAATTACATAAAAATTTTATGGCTTAAAATAAACACCTTATCAATGATACTGAAGTTTTGATGGGTTTATACATAAGATTGAATTTCATAAATGCAATACTAACCATTGTTATTATGTCGAAAGAATAAGAAAATGTTATGTCATGTTATTAAATATGAATGACACATTGATTAATGCAATGATTAATATTTAAAAGATGAATGATCTGATGAGACAACAATCAAAAGAATTTGACATGAAACATTTATGAGTAGTCTAAGAGATTCTCAAAATGAAAATAGTAATTTATATTAATATCATTTTGCTTTGTTTGACAAAAAATGCACTGAAGTATATTTGATAAGTATTTAACTATCAAATATACTACAGCCAAAACAAATATTTTCAGCAGTAGTTTTATTGTTAACTCTACTGAATGCTACAATATCCATCAAAACAGATCATTGCAGAAGCTTGACACTTGATGTGTGCTTACAAATTTACAGCAATAGAGTGGGAGTTTTGCGCCTTGGAATTGCACAAAAATTCCATGCAAAAAACAGATAAATGAAAATAGCTCAAGCAAAATAATTTACTGTACTATTCATTGATATTATAAGTTTGTTCCTATCTTTAATTATAGGGAACAGGATAAAAAAATAGGAGCACCTGCTTCATCTCCTATGACTAGGATAAAAGTTATGGAGGCGACGATATTCAAATGATGATGATTTAGAGATGATTTTCAAGCAATGAAAGTTGATAGACGATGGTTAGAAAATGACAATGAGGCAATGGCAATTGGGTGAAGATGGGCCGAACGATAATAGTCGAGAAATGACTATCAGGCAACAATCGAGGAAAGACAAATAGACCATAATTAAAAAAAAGCGGCGAAATTCTACAAAGTAGAGTCAGCTGATGGCAATTATAGGTAGTGATCGTCGATGGTGGTCATCAGGTAAAGATTTAGAGTTCTTCAAATTTTCAATCTCTCTCTATTATTTAAGTCTAGGCTCTTCTTATATAGAAAACTTTAGTCTATTTATAATATTTTATAATTGCATTTTATTATTTTGATAGAAGTCTCTAAATGCTCTATTCGTGGACCATATTAGTTTTAATTTTTTTAATTTAGCTCATCCATTCAGCATTTTAATGCTTTAACAATCTCAAAATTAAATAAACTTCTACTAATTGGATTTTTTTTTGCTGAGATGCTCCATTTAACTACAAGCATTAAAAATTTAAAATCAATTGACCATTCAATTAATGTTAATAACTGATTTGAGCTGATTTAGACTGAGATCAGATCACTTTTGGTATTGTTTACTTACGTTTAGTTTAACTAAAAATTTGATGAAATCAAAATTCAAAGAATTCTGAATTTAATTTTTAAAAAAATATTAATCAAAGAATGCATTAAAATTCATGCTTGGTCAAGAGATTTTTTAATAATGTATTATTAGCCCTTTATTTTTTAATTTTGTTTTCTTTGGGTTCCAAAATAATATCATTCAAAAAACAATTTATATAGGCTCGAAATCAGATTGTTAACAACCCTAGTGATGACAGAGTTGTGAATTTAACGAATTGAACTCAAAGATTGTTAATCGCTATAAAATTAAATCAAATTTTGGCTTATATCTATAATGAATCGAATTAAACGGGCCAAGCTACGAGCCAAAATTTTGAATCTAATTTATTTCGAGCCAATTTGAGTCAATACTAGCTCGGCTCGAAATCGAATCGTTGATGTCCCTAGCTCTAAGCTTTCTTTATCAAAAGTCTTAAATTGCTATGAAGTTATGAGTGATTCTAAATCTTGGTTTTTTATTTGACCATGACTGAAATCATAACTAATTCATTTTAAAATTATTGTCAAGCTTCCTACGATAGCTGAAAGATTTGATGTTGATAACCCACCATATAATTATCCATAGTCAAGCAAAGATAATCTTCACCACTTGGCTTATGTTATCCTAAACCTTACACTGATTGTTAAACATTGAAAAAATATGTATATTATGTTGGAAATCTTCTCACATATACCGTCAAATAAATACGTGCTAAAAAATTTAGGACAATAATATAGAGGTTTATAGTGCTAGTTTTGCATAAAGAGCACGTACACAGATAAATAAATGAAAAGAGCATATGAGGCATCAAAACTTTTTACATAAGAAATTAAAGAAAGAGGAGATCTAGTCCCAATAAAATAATCCCTTACATTGATTAATACTATAAAAATGTGCTCATTCTTTTAACAGGAAAAGAGATTATAGAGTTAAGAGCACTTGTTGGGTCTCCCATAAACAAGATAAAGTGATGAAGGACGGTTGAAAGATTATGGCCGAGCAACAAGATCGGACAACAATAATTTTTCTTACTGCAATAAAAAATGACATTGGGTGAAGGTAGTAAGATGACAACAGTGAAGAGATGATGAACAGGCGATGACTTATGGTGGCTGTCTACGTTGCTCATTGGACAACGCCCTGGAATTCTTCGGAAACTCAAGTTTTCTCGGATTTTTGAGTCTTGGTCCATCACATGTAAATTGAACGAAACACAATTTTGAATTTACAGCATTCGGATTTGATAAATAGTTGGTTTTTCGGAGGAGTGAGAAGGGAAGAGGAAGCAGGGGAGGGTGAGAGGAAGGAAACGTGATGTCGATTGCGGTTGATGACTGCGGGAAAGGGAGGGAGAGTTCGTTAGTTGATTGATTCAATATATGAATTATATTTCTTATGTTTGAGATGAATGTAATTCTAACTGATACATCATAAATTGCACTTATCTTAAGAAAATTATTTTTTAAAAAAAATTATTCTGAACGAAATTCATTCATATTATCCAGAAATATTTTTTTTGGATATACGGTCCTATTTGTTTGAGGGTCCATATATATATATATATAATGAAATTGCATATAATTTTGCAATTCTAATTTAGTATTGCATTATTTATTAGCTCATTTGTTATTTTGTCCATTGTTATTTCTTATTGTGCAATTTAATAATCATTATTTTAAAATGAATTAGTCGATGAAAAAATTCTTCAAAATCATTTAAAACTAAAAAGATATGAGAGGACTTGATTTTATTGATGAAAAGATAAATATAAATACTTATTATAGGACTTACTGGTAAGGAAAGCAATAAAAATAGAATACAGTAGAAAAGGAAATTAATAATAACAAAATATAAGAGACAGCTAATCTCTCTAATTTAAGGAAAGAAATAAATTGAGATTCCCAAGATCTCTCATATAATTTATAACCCTCTAAATATAGAGAGTTATAACAAATATGGAAATGGAATGAGATCTTTCAACACTCTCCCTCAAGTTGGGTTGTACAGATTGTACATGCTTAACTTGTTACATAATTCTTCAAAGTTGATTCCTGGGAGAGGCTTAGTGAGAATATCTGCTGTTTGATATCGGGAAGAAATGTATGCAAGTTCGACAACTCCTCTCTCAATATTTTCTGAGATGAAGTGTCAATTGATCTCGATGTGTTTCATTCTGTCATGGTGTACTGGATTCTTTGCAATGTTGATGGTTTTCTGGTTATCGCATTGTAGTTTGACAATTTTTTCAGTTAACATTTCAAGTTTGTTGAGTATTCTTTGAATCCACATTCATTCGCAGATCCCTAGTGTAAGAGCTCTGAATTCAGCTTCAGCGCTACTTCTTGATACCACAGACTGCTTTTTGCTTCTCCAAGTGACTAGATTTTCCCAGACATAAGTGCAATAGCCGAAAGTTGATCGTCGGTCCGAGATATTCTTTGCCCAGTCTGCGTCTGAATATACTTCTATACTTCGATCATTATTCCTTTGAAACAGTAGCCCTTTTTCCTGGAGTCATATTGAGGTATCTCAAGTTTATGTAAACTGCATTCATGTGTTCTTCCGTAGGGCTGTTCATGAATTGGCTAACAACACTAACAGAAAAATCAGTGTCGAGTCATGTGTGTGAGAGATAGATGAGTCGCCCCACGAGTCGCTGATATCTCCCCCTATCCACAGGTGCACTATTTTTTCTCAGTGTCTATCTTCTTGTAGGGATCCATTGGAGTATCGACGAGTTTGCAATCGAGCATACATGTTTCCTTCAACACATCCAATGTATATTTCCGTTGTGACACAAATATTCCTCGTTTTGACAGAGTTAGTTCCATGCCGAGAAAGAACTTTGGGTTTCCGAGGTCTTTGATTTTGAATTCCCGAGTGGGAAGCTTTGTCAGATTTATGAGTTCTTCTTCATGATTTCCAGTGAGGATGGTATTGTCGACATATACAATTAGAATTACAATCTTCTTTTCAGGAGAGGTTTTCACGAAGAGAGTGTAATGTGCCTGACACTGAGTATACCCATGTTTTGTCACTGAATTTACAAATCTATCGAACCATGCTCTGGGAGATTGTTTGAGGCTGTATAATGATTTTTGGAGTTTGCAGACTTTGTTATTTAGAAAGGATGCTTCTAGTCTGGGAGGTGCTTCCATGTAAACTTCTTCTTCCAAATCGTCATTTAGGAAAGCATTTTTCACATCGAGTTGATGTAGCTGCCAATCTTCATTTGTCGCAAGTGAGTAAAGGATTCTGATGGTGTTAAGTTTGGCCACGAAGGCAAAGGTTTCTTGGTAATCAATACCGTAGGACTGTGAAAAACCTTTTGCTACGAGACGTGTTTTTAAGCTCTCAATTGTACCGTCTCCCTTGTATTTGAGTTTCCTTGTATTTGACTTTGAAGATTGAAGATTCATTTGCAGCCGATTGCTTTATTTCCCTTTGGCATGTCTGAAACAGTCCATGTACCATTCTTTTGTAGGGCTCTTGCCTCCTTATTTATGGCCGCTTTCGATCGCGGGTGTTTGAGAGCTTCATCAATGGTGTTTGGGGCTTGTGTATTATCGAATGCAGTGACATATGCTCGGTAGGCTGAAGATAGTCTTTCATATGACACAAAGTTGGAGATCAAATGCATTGTGTGTTCGTACCTGAGTGGAGGTTGGATGGACTTAACATTTTTCCTTAAAGTAATTGGAATGTTGGAGTCATCAATCATATGTATAGTAGATTCATGTTCAAGTGTGTTCGTACCTGAGTGGATTTTTGTTGGAGTTGGATTCGATTCAGACTCTTGGATTGATGTTGGATGTGTTGGTGATCTATGTGTGATTTGGACACTTGAGGACTATAAGAAGACTAATTGTTAGGTACATTTTCATGTGAGTTGGATGAACTTACTTAATCTGAGTCAATAGATAATGAGTTTGCTTCAAGGGACGAGGATTTGGTGTGTGGTGGTATGAAACCGTTGTCCCCCCAAGACTGATATTCCCATAAAGTTTCCCCCTGAATATTAGAATTGGGGTAGTAAGGTTGATTTTCAAAGAAGGTGACATCCATAGTGTTGTAGGTATTTCTTGTGAGAAGAGTGAGAAACTTATACCCTTTTTGAAGAGGCGAGTAGCC
>NW_018164666.1:4033874-4040340 GCF_001263595.1 Phalaenopsis equestris
GGGTCATTAGTAGATTTGGGGTCAAGTTTGATGTGATTGTGTGAATGAATGTGAACAAATGAGGAGCAACTAAATACTTTTGTAGGTAGACTTTGGGTGTGTGGGGAAATGATTTGAAATGATTTGAGGAGTTGGACTGGACTTTAAAATTTGAGGACTCGAGAAGGCATCTTGTTGATGAGGAAGGTTGCAGTGGATACAACGTCACCCCAAAAAACCTTAAGCATGTTAGAGGAAAACATGAGGCGGCGGGCCACCTAAAGAAGGTGGCAGTTCTTGCGTTCGGCGATCCCATTTTGTTGAGGAGTGTAGACACAAAAACTGAGATGGAGGATGTCTTTAGAGGAGAGATAAGAGTCGAGGACGGAAGCGAAGTACTCCTTTGCATTATCAGTCTTGAGTGCCTGGATGAAGGTTTTAAATTGTGTTTGGATCATTGAGTAAAAGTATTCAAATATGTGACCGACTGCAGATTTATCTTTCATAAGAAATAGCCACGTTAGTCGAGTGTGATCATCAATAAAGGAGACAAACCACTGAGTCCCGTAAGGGTTGTAACACGGGATGGGCCCCAGATATCACTGTGAATGAGTGCAAAGGGTTGGAAAGAGGTGTAACCAACACGTGGACATGACGTGCGAGTGTGTTTAGCAAGTTGACAAAATTCACATTGAAAAGAACAAATATTTTTATTGCTAAATAAATTTAAAAATAGTTTTGCAAGATAGATAAAATTTGGATGGCCAAGACGAAAATGTCATAACATGATCTCGAAATCTGTATTGACACTAGAATTGAAGACATAATGAAGGGTAGACAAATGTCTGCAGCGAGGTCATGGTGGTGAAGTACCGTTGATGACGTAGAGACCCGAGCATTGCCAATCGTCGTCTCCGAGTCCACATTATGAAATTCACACGTGGTAGGGAAAAATTTAGCAATACACTTCAGATCACTAGTCAACTTTCCGATGGATATTAAATTGTAATTTAAAGTAGGAAGATGAACACAGATCGAAGTAGAATGTTTTGGTTGATGTGCACGGAGCCAAAGCCAGCGACTTTAGAGACAGATCCATCGGCAACACAGATGGTGGAGTTGTCTCCGCACGACATATAGTCATGGAGAAGGGAGGCATCACCAGTAATGTGATGAGAAGCATCAGAATCGATGTTCCACTGACCGAGGGATCCTTGATTAACTGTAAAGGCATGGTGTAACGTACCTTGTTGCGCGAGCAAGCTGATGATGGGGTCGGGAAGAGCTAGATCAGGTGGTTTGCCAATTAGTTTGTGCAGCAAATCTAGTTGCTCTTTGCTAAATGTACTTGGCGCTGGTGCAGGAAGGTCATCGGCAGCGATGGCGCTGTTGGCACGGGGATTGTGATCAGACCGAGGCTTCCAATCGGTTGGCTTTCCATGAAGCACCCAACACATGTCTTTATTATGGTCTGGTTTGTTGCAGTGGTCGCACCAGGGACAACCCTTGCATAATGAGTTGTCACTGTGTCTAGGCGGAGGAACCTAAGTTGCAAGGGCGGAGGCGTCAACGGAAAGGTTGGGCTAGGTGAAGACAGGCCCAAGCATGACTTTCTGGCGACTTTCTTCGCGGCGAACCTCGGAGAAGGCCTTGCAAATGCTCGGTAGTGGTTTGAAGCCTAATACACGAGAGCGGACATGATCAAGAGAGTTGTGGAGGCCGAGAAGGAATTTGAATATCTTTTTCTGCTCGATGATCTGATGGTATAAGTTGGAGTTTGGAGTGCATGACCAGGCATGAACTTCATACATGTCAACCTGCTCCCGGTAACGTGAGAGGGCATTAAAATACTGAGTCAGAGATTGTTCACCTTGACGAAGATCGTGGAGGATTGACTCGATTTCAAAGAGCTTGGATGTGTTATCCGAGTGAGAGTATGTCTCTTGAGCATCATCCCAAATACTCTTGGTCGTGCCGTAGAGAAGAAACTTTCGCCGATGTCGTTGGTCATTGAGTTGATTAACCACGACATGAACATGTAGTTTTCTGCACTTCATGTCCGGAATTTTAGGTCATCCTTTCTAGGAGCGATGACATCACCGGTGACACAGTCGTCCTTGTCTCTGCCACATTCTGCTGCAGATAAACATCATGAAGGATAGAACCACTAGAGGTAGTTTTGGCCGTTGAGTTTGTGGCCAGAGATGAGGGAGGAAGTGTCATCGATTCCGATTGGAACAGGGGGAGCATATTTTTTGGGAGGAAGAAGAAGAAGTCATCATAACGATGAAGATTACCATGAAAATATATGAGAGAACTTGATTGGGTATAAATACTCATTACAGGACTTACTGGTAAGGAAAACAATACAAACATAATACAGTAAAAAAAGAAATGAATAATAACAAAATATAAGAGGCAGATAAACTCTCTAATTTAAGGGGAGAAATAAATTGAGATTCACAAGATCCCTCATATAATTTATAACCCTCTAAATATAGAGTTATAACAAATATGGAATGAGATCTTTCAACAAAAACTAATTTGAACAAAATAAATATGAATTATAATAGAAATTTGACTACCAAATGACCTTTTCCACCGGCTCACTTTGGTTAGACATGGGGATGCTTAGCTTCACTTTTAAATTTAGTTGAGTTATTCATTTTTGTTTGATACAAAATACCTACTATTTATAAAATAAAATTAATCATATGCACTACTAATACCACATAACAGAGAGGGAGGCTTTGTTTGAGAAGGCAATGAAATTTTGTTCGGTTGTAGCGAACGCCTACGTTTGAAAAATTTTTTGTTTGGTAAAACAACTTCTTCAAAACAACATTTTTGTAAATTCAGAGCCGTTGGTTTGTCTGATCATTATCTTAAGATTCTCATCCCAAAGAACCCCATTATTTGAATCGCCACAAAGATTTTGAGAAGAGGAGGGATCAGAAAAGAGAAAAATAAGCTGGAAACTAGGCAGACAACTCGAAGAAAGAACCTGGAGAGCTTATGTGAGATAAATCTCGTGTGATAGGTCAAGAATGTTCCAAATAGGATCGAATCAAGACACCATGAACCAAGTATCCATGAAAAAATGCCTACATAAGCTACCTAAGAAAACAATAAACCAAATTTGTGTATTTGGTATGGGTTCAAGAGCACTCCCAAGAGGTTGTATCTCGTTTAGTTAATTACATATTGGGGATGCGCAAGAATAATCTCGCTTAAAGGAGTCCTCCTTATATTTAAGTGATGGCTAGTGAGCAAGTGTCACAAAGGATGGTTATCTTATAAGAGTGTCTCAATGTCTTCAAAGCTCTCGCTAAGCCAAAAGGCAGAGAGTGAGTCTCGCACAGTCTCAAATTAGTAACGACTCATCAGTGAATAGAGCATATGAAATAATCAGGTTGTTTCATAGGGTCAAAACTACCCTTTCAAGCATAATCTAGTCATAAGGGTAGAGGGTGATTCACCGTATCCCAAATGAGCAGTGGATTGTCAGCAATCGGGATCTACGAGATGAGATTGACGAACCATCAAAGGGGTGACATGACTCAAAGTGCGTATAGCAAAGGACAGGTGAAGTAATTTTAATCGGGCAAAGATAGTTGAGTCAGTATACCACAGATTCGTTGTTCTATGCTCTTAGAACATTAAGTCTATCGTGTCTTAAAGTCAGTCGACCCAACCCCACCAGAGGCCCCTTGTCAGCATTCCGTGAATTGTATTGTCAAAGGGAATCTCGTTAGCTCTAAGATTAAGAGAATGAAACTCTAAATCCTATTTCCCTCTGTAGGTAGGAACTATAGGCGGGACTTATAGCTGTCAAAGTGGCTAGCAAGCCGCAAGAGGGGAAAGAGAAGAGATGTATGGCTACGAAGCTGAGACACTCTCACAAAAAACTTATTCCCATCTGAGTTGAGGAAGCCTCTAACACGCAAACCACCTAAGTAAAAAATCATATTATTGGCCAGACGGGTAGAAGAAGCACAGAGACTTCTCCTCGGGTCATGCAAATATGATGCACTTAGCTAACAAGTCCTAATATGGAGACCCTATTAGTATGATTTGGGTTATAGTCATGCAATGCAAAATCATTTTAAATCCGGCCCTAAAACCATACATAGAATTAAAAGCAGGTTTCGTAAGGATGAGATTTTTAAACCTAAATTTCTATTAATTTCAATCTCTTATCAAACTTTTGTAGAAAATTTTTAATTTTAAGTCTTTAGAGTGCCTAAATTGTATTTTTTGCATTTGAGCTCAGACAAGTCACAAGCAAAGAATTAGTAACTGGCAAACACTCTGCACAGTGTAAAACAAGCTAAATTAATAAAAAAAAAATCGGGTGTCACTGGATTGGCAACATATCCAGATAAATAAAAAATACGGCTAGATACCACATATACATCTCTGGACGGAATGTTATACTTCAAAGAAAAATCAAAATTAAAGCACGGAACATGAGTCTAAATACTTAACTTCTACATTTGCATATATATATATAGTAAAATTGCATATAATTTTGCATTTCTAATTTAGTATTGCATTATTTACTGGCTCATTTGTTATTTTGTCTATTGATACATATAGTAAAGCAAATTTAATCGCACAAAAAAGCTAAATCAGATGTCATATTACAATATAATATCCTAAAACTTATTAAAAAAAAATAAATGCGAATTAAACAATAAAACATATTTCCTTCAATAGCAGGTTTAATAATTCATAAGAAGTTCAATTAAATTTTATTTATTTATTTAATTAGACGGCTTCATCAAAATTCATCAATCATTAATACATCTGTTCATATGCCATAATTAAATAATTAAATTCTATAGAAAATAATAAATAACAATTAAAATTTTACCATGAATTCTTATATTAAAATGAGAATTATATGATAGAAAATTAATTTTAAAAATAATTAGTGCCTAAAAATATTTCTAAAATTAATATTTTTTAGGATAATTAGGACTATCCGAAACTTGCTATTTACAAATCATGCACTCTCTTTCATCAATTTTTTTAATTCTCATTTAAATATTAAAATTCATGATAAAATTCTGGAAAAATATTACATCAGGACTCTTAACGTAGAGCTACGTTTGGAGTCCAATGAAATGACACCACGTGGAGATGACAGAAAAATTTAAAAAAATTCATTTTAACGCAGGAGAATATTTCTCTCGTGTTATTCAAGTGTTATTGTGGTGGTATTCATCTGTTATTGTGTTCTGGGAATATTCTTGGTGTTATAATAACATATCAATATCACCACAATAACACCTGAATAACGTGAAATAACACAGGAGGAATATTCTCCTATTTTACCTGGCCGAATCACAACGCACGTTTCCTTGAAGTCACGTGTCTGTATATCAGTGGACTTCGAACGTTGCTCTACGTTAGGAGTCCTGATGTAATATTTTTTAAAAAAAATTTAACCTATAATTTTCATTTTTAACAATTTTTCAAAGAGTTTGATCATGCGTAAATACAACACTTCGACATTTCAAAAAAATCACATAAATAATTAATTTATAAATAGTAACATTTTGAGTGATCATTATTAATTATTTCTTAATCACATAAATTTTAATTTATGGTATACAATAGATTTGTTAAGATTGAAACATTACTTTCTGATACAAACAACCTTTTATGCACATAAAACTAATCTGAAACATGCTCAAAAGCCAATCAAATCCAAATCGGTGGCAAACGCGTGGGCCAGCTTTCTCGTACTTTGGAGCAAACGTGGTGGCTTAATAAGAAGCGAAGGCTGGGCGTGGTCCTATGCGGACACCCCTCACGATTTCAGTCCGGCCCTACCCACCAGGTGTGTCTGCGGGCCCTCCTGCAACTCAAAATAAAGTGACCGCAGCGGTCCCGCCCTCGTTATTTTTATGGATCTATACGGCGTGACGCATCAACTTCTCTGTTTGTCCTTCCCATGTTGTATCTATGCATAAAATATGAACTTCAAATCAACTACGAAATATTATTAAGTAGAATTTATGCGATCACAATGATATCAAGTATATGAGCATATTATTTACCAATAATCATAAAGAGAATAAGCTGTGATTATATGTCCCTTGATAAACCCTAATTTGTATAGTATAATCAAGATCAATATTGATGCATAAAGAGAAAAGGAAAGAAATAACAAAAATAATACTAGAATTTATGTGATTCAACTTAAGCAAAGCTAACCTAGGTAAGAAATGAAAGGAAATTTGAGCAAGTAGAAAATAATAATTATAACAGATACACACAAGCAATCTACTTTTATCACACTAGCTAATGTACACAACCTAAAAAAAAAGAGAAAAAACACAAATTAGCTCTCACTTATAAGATGATTGCCTCTAATCAAGATACTGATCATAAAGACAAAGTCGGATTTGATGAGCTACAATTCTAGACCCGTATGAGGTATTGAAATGATATATATATATATATATATATATATATA
>NW_018164666.1:4040468-4042411 GCF_001263595.1 Phalaenopsis equestris
TAATAATAATAATAATAATAATAATAGAAATAATATATATATATATATATATTTATTTATATTAGTCCAAAATGATCCTATTATAAAGCAAGTCCTCTGAGAATTGGAGAACAATAGTTTATGAGTAAGCATACTATTGAGTAACAAGTGGTTAAGTTACTAAAGGTAGGATGCTCTAAAATAGCCAAACACTCTTAATGATCTTACATTTCATGAGTTCAAGTTTAGTATAGTAAAATAAATAGATGTGATTACGCCACAACTTAACTAAAAAGTCATTATGGTTCACCTAATAAATGTGATATGTGATGCCCAACTATTGTAAGACCCATTACATGCTAATAAATATATGCATGATTATTGATGAACTTTTTTTTCAAAGTTGAGTTAATTTATATGCATGTTGGACTTGTTGTGTGGATAACAATGTAATTCAAATAATTTTGCTCGTTGGAGGATGATAGAAATGATCATAGACCAGTTGTGTGATGAGGTTGGATAACAATTGTACAGCTACTAAACTTTCGTATGATATTATAGGTTAGGTTGGTATAAATGTAATTTGTTATTCATCTAATGTCTTTTTTTTTTAATGTGTTCCACACTTAATAAAATATTTTAAGCATTTTCTTAAATAGTGTTTTGAAAAAACCAATGATCACATGTTTTTACTTTTATGTATTATGGTTCCTTATCTCCTAAAATATCCCACCACTCGTTGTTTAATTTTCTTCCTCTTGCTTTCATGGTTGCCAATCATATAAAATAAAAGAATGGAAGTCAATAAGTTGGAGAAAATAATAAAATATGAAGGAAATGAACATAATTTAAGAGGCAACACAACTGAAGAAATTTATTCTAAGACAAGCTATAATTTATATTATCCTAGAATTTACTAATACTAATCCAACATGCATAAGAAATACTTAGTTGAATGTCATGTTGTGAATCTTTATTTTATGAGATTTTGAAGGATTTTAGTATAGAAATTTGACAATTTCTTACTAATTCTTCATTACACATTTTCATAATTCCAAAATGGGTTTTGATAAATATAAGATCTTTCCAATATTGTGCCATGTTATAGATGAAATTTTTTATGACGCATAAGAAAGCAAATAAGGATGTCATGCATGATGTTGAATGATCACATTAACAATTATTCTATATGTGAAATATTATAATTATGATTTTTATTTCATTCAAGGATATCATGCTATATTATATTTATGTTGTAAAATTAATACATGTTAATTAGAAGTTTTGCTACTTAGGACTATTAAACTTTTCTTAGGAAGATCATCAATTGAGATAATGTATGTCCCTAAACAATTGATAAAAAAGGATTGAATGGTATTTGACTAATTTATAGAGAATGATGGAATGTCTGAGTGTTTGAAGGCACTTCTTGGTATATATAGAAAAAGAAACATCAAGAAATTAGATATAAAGAAGAGGACAATAAAAGAATAAAATAACTAACCCAAAATTTTTCAAACATCTCAATATGTGGCTTACATCCACTATAACAATAAGGGGATAATGATTCCATTAAATAAAAAATAAATTACAAACATCTCAATCATAATGCTTTTTCTTCTTCATTTATCTCTCTCTCTCTCTCTCTCTCTCTCACACACACACACACACACACACACACAAATTATAATATAATATAGTTTCAATTAGGCATAAATTTATCTCATACGTCCAACATTTGATCTAATAGTGAAGGTACCCAATAATAGAGTATTTATAGGTTTTGGTTAATTAAAGTAAGCTTTGAAAGTAGAAAATGACATGGGAGACATGAAAAATTATTTCTAGCAATAACAGGGATATTAATTTCTTATTGCCTATAGTATCATGTTGGTATAAAACTTAATGAAAAGCTTAAATCCCAAAAAAAATTATAGGTGTTGTAATATATATATATATAGATA
>NW_018164666.1:4042443-4106854 GCF_001263595.1 Phalaenopsis equestris
TCCATCATTACCCATATATATATATATATTGATATAATCTTTGTTATAAGATCCTCAAATATACTCACTATAGTTATTACTGTTGGGTTTGTTTCAAGCTATCTTGTCACTTTGATAACTAACGTAAAATTCCTATTCAACTTAGCATGGAGTTGGAGTTTCTTCTTTGTGCCATTTTTTTTTTTACTTTTAGGAATAAGTTTAGCTGATTATAATCCTAGCTTTATGTATTGTTCTCATTAAATTACTCCACTTATGTCAGTAGGTTGTCATAACAATATTCTCTTCATTAGCGACTTTAGCTTCACTAAACGTCTTCGCTTCACTTGGCTTTTTAACTTGGTCCTTCTCCAATTGGTTGACTTAAAGTCGTGCCTCTATACTCATTTCAAATAATCTCTATTTAAAGGTTCCATCAATTAGCTTCATGAAGTTATTGGTTGGTCAAAGGTGAATCATATATTTTATTGATGAACTTGTTTAACCCACAAACTAAGCAAACCCTAAGAGTGTTCTATTTTTAGCTTGACATCCACTTTTGAAGATCTTTAACTCTCTTCATATCATTAGAATATAACGCTAAAAATATCGTTATAGTTCTTATTGTAGTGATTACTGTCATGGTAGAAACTACCATTGTCATTTTTAACTTCACTACTTATGGCCTTATCAAGACTGAAATTTCTTAAGAGAACCCTCATATTTGGTGGAAAGAAATGAAGATGATTTTTAAAGAAGGAAATCATTTTTAAAGAAGGAAATGAAGATGTCGACTTCATATGTTTGTCATAATCCTATGAGCCATTATTTCTCTAAATCTATTTGACAATCTATTATTTATTTCAAAGCTTAAAAGAGAGATAATATTCCTCATATTGTAATATCATAAAAAAATAAATAAGAAATTGAACAATCAATGAATAATGGTTAAAAGAAAATGAAAACCTTTGCGAAGAAACTCTAAGTTTCATATTTATAGGTGTTGGGCATATCCAAGCCCTTCCATATCTAAATGAATCATATTATACATGTTAAATTAAAATTTTAAATATATTCTTTTATTTTTCTTTATCTTTGTTAAGAGACTTAAGAATCAAGATACTTATATACACCCGTCTTCTTATAAATTCTGTTGATCGAATCACCGTGAATACCTAAATTTAGTTCAATAAATTAATAATTAATGAACAAATTTGATACTCAATAATTAAGCTTTTTTAAGAAAACTAATATAATCACTTATGCATCAAGGTTATCCTACTTTTGCTCAATTGCTCATCTAGAGTACCACAAAATTAACCGGAGATTCTAAGTAGAATAATTTTAAAGACTACTTGCTCTTAGCTTGAAACTTTTAAGTAATTTTGGACCTTAGACAATTGACAATCAGTATCATTTATTATTAGCCAGCTACGTTAAGGCCTGCATGCCATTTCCTTATGTTTTTTTTTGAATAATCTACTTGTATTATCGACATTGTTCTCCACCTATACATAATGGGTCATAAGTTCTGCACTTGCACGAAAAATCTATGACATGCCTTTATACTTTTGGCAAAAATTTATCCCACTACAACAACAATAACAACAACAAAGCCTTAATCCCACTACGTGGGGTTGACTACATGAATCTTTTTTCTCCATTGCGTTCTATTTAGTGTCATATTTTCATTTAATTCTAGTAAATTAAGATCATTTTTAATACAATAAGCCCAAGTCTTCCTAATTCTACCTCTGTCTTTCTTAACACAAGTCAAATCTAAAACATCTACTCTCTTAATCGGATCATTAGATGGTCGACGTTTAATGTGACCAAACCATCTAAGGCGACTTTCTCTAATAAAGTGCTTTTAATGATCTTTATCCCACTAAATTTTTAAAATTCTTTCTCTAATCTCTTAACTTTACTCACATTTTCCTTGCCTAAGATGTTAAATGAACGACTTGTAAATCTTGAATCATAAAAATGAATCTCTGAATCTAACCTTTGAATTCAATTTGCAATTACAATGAGAGCGTAGTACACTTCATGAACAATATTGAATGCAATAAAATCTCTTTTATTAACAAGCATTTAAATATTCAAAATGCACTAGTAATTTTGTGTATTTGCATGCAACACAATGAAATCATTAAAAATTTAGTCTCTTTTATATTTGATAATATTAAAAATTGCAAACGTCATTTAGATGATTATACAAAATCTGAATATTATACATTAAATTAACTATAAAAAAGTTAAAGAAAATTACTACTGTACAAATAATTGATCTCTTACTCTCTTCTCAACTTGGGTTGTATGTGAATGATTTGATTGATGCATCATTAAAAAAAATGTAGTATACAACATGAATTTCAACACTTTTTTTTTTTAAATTAACGTTCGAGGTTGAAATTTATGATTATCAATGGCCCTGATTTTAGCAAATTTATCATCAAACTGACGGTCTTGGCAATATGAACCCAATGATATTAAAGTTGGGTCAACCCGAGTCCAATCAAACCCAGATCAAGTTATTGAAGTATATTTGGAAGATTTTGATCATCAATTGAATAGTTAAAGACACTCTCAATTTGACATAATTATAGTCGAATCGAGCGTCTCAACGTGAAGAATCCAATAATCCCAAAATCACTCAATTTTGAGTCATCATGCCACTAAGTATTGAAGAACTCTTATGATCAAAGAGAATCAGTATGAGTCATCTGAACATGTGGTTGGAAAAGTTATTCATCAAAAGAACAAAATGCCACTATCCTGGGGTGGGGGGGGGTGATGAAGAAAAGGAGGAATTTCATAGTTCGTTATGGACTGAAGACCTAGCGATGACTTCTGACCTCCGTAGTTCCAACCACCGTTCGTCGGCAACCCTCGACCTTAACCACATGCTTCCATCGGAGACCCATGCTTGCAAATGTTGTATTCCAAAAAAGATTGTAACATACAACACCTATATGAAAAACCCGACAATAACTTACGACCTCCATTGATGACCACTGCTTATGACTGTCATAACTAGAATATGACAGTTGTTTCTAACTCTTATATTTTTCTTTATGTCATATAAAGATAAGTGCGTTGTTTGCTGTAAAATGGGGGGGGGTGATGAAGAAAAGGAGGAATTTCATAGTTCGTTATGGACTGAAGACCTAGCGATGACTTCTGACCTCCGTAGTTCCAACCACCGTTCGTCGGCAACCCTCGACCTTAACCACATGCTTCCATCGGAGACCCATGCTTGCAAATGTTGTATACCAAAAAAGATTGTAACATACAACATCTATATGAAAGACCCGACAATGACTTACGACCTCCATTGATGACTACTGTTTATGACTGTCATAGCTAGAATATGACAGTTGTTTCTAACTCTTATATTTTTCTTTATGTCATATAAAGATAAGTGCGTTGTTTGCTGTAAAATTATAAATTTGTTCCCTTGAGTGAAGGGGTTTAGTCGTTAACTACGATTTTTTGTGGTCGTCCACTGCTTATACAACTTTTAACTATGACTTCTATGACCAATTGTTACAATTGTATTCAACAAATATAACATTCATGACAACATTCTATTGTTATAGTTTCCAACTATAGACTATATGGCCAATTACCACTATTATAGATGCAAACTACGTCTTCTATGGCCAATTATTTCTATTACAACCACTAATTACAACCATTATGTTCCCAACTATGGCCTTTTTGGCTGACTGCTACTCTTCCAACCGCCAACTACAATATTTATAACAAATTACTATTGTCACAATTCCCAACTATGACTCATGTCGTCGACTGATGCTCTTGCAATCACCAACTACAACCTTTGTCGCTAATTAACATTATCGCAGTTACCAACTACGACCTTTTTAGCCAACTACTGTTGTTGCAGCCACGGATTATGGGTTTTCTGTCCAAGTACTATTATCACAGTTTTCAACTTCGACATTAGTGTTTGACTGTTGCTATTGCAACAACTTACTACTAACTATGTGACCAACAACTATTGTCATAACCTTGAACTACAACCACAACCTTTTTAGCCAACCTTCACTATTGTAGCCCCCGATAACAACCTTGTGGCTAACTATTATTAGTATAAGTTTCAACTACGATTTATGTGTCCAACTACTTATATTACAACTTTCGATTATAGTCACTTGTGGTGAACTAACATTATTACAATTATCAATTATGGCTACTGTGACCAACTGATGATATTGTCACTTCCGACCATGGACTTTGTGACCAACAACTGCACGTGCAACAACCAATTACGACAATTGTAGCTTACTACTACTTTTAGAGCTTTCAACTACAGCATTTGTGCCCAACTGTCGCTATTGTAGCCACCTAATACAGCCTCCATGATCAGCTGCCTTTGTTGTAGCTAAATTACAACTATCATGGTTTAAATTCTATTGTGCACATGTAATTATTAGCTTTATAATCCCTTATTTTTTAGTTCATGAGAAAAACGAACTTATGTACATACAATTAAATTAATTAATTAGTTTGATTAGGCTACAACCATGATTTTTTTCTTAAATGGGTTCTCCATATAAAAATTATGATGTCCATTTTTACTATTTTTATTTATTTGTATTTGTTGAATTTTTGTGCAGTACTAACACGTTAAAATATCATTTTACCGACATGAATTTTCAACACCCAACAACAATGCTAGACAACAATCATACATAATATGAGAGCAATATTTCTTCAAAATTTAGAATTCAAACTACATAGTTTATATTTTATTGCTAAGCACATAGAAAAATCATATTCATATTCCTCTAAAAAAAAAAACCATTTTAAATCCCTTGTAAAATTCCTGCGAGAGGAGAAGAGCCTACATTGCCTTGACACGAAAATTGACAAGTTTTCTCCATTCTCCTCCCCCCTCCTCTGCAAAAGTTGTCTTCCTCCTATCATATCGCGGACCCCATATTTTTTATTCTTACACCATTAAACTATTCTCCTCTTCCTCCATCATTACCCCCTGCTCGCTTACTTCTCACCTCTTTTTCCCCTTTCCTTTCCCTTCGCAGGAGTCATCATCAACCAGAAACTTCCCGCAGTCCACCGAAGCGTCGGCATCCCGCTGATCGGACCATGCCTTCTTGTTGATTTGCACAACGACTTCCTCTCCCTCTCCATGAAACCTAGCGTTCCGCCGGCGCCGCCCCCGGCCACTCGCCCTCGCCGCCGTCCCGACCTCACCCTCCCCATGCCCCAACGCGACCCTTCTCTCGCCGTTCCCCTCCCCCTTCCCCCTCCTTCCTCCACCTCCATGCCGACTCCTCCTTCCACCATCGGTCAATCCCTTCCCACCCCCACCCCCTCCCACCCCACCCGCGGCATCGGCAGCGAGAGCGGCGGCACCGTCTATATGGTCCGCCACCGAACCACTGGCCGAACCTTCGCCCTCAAAGTCATCTACGGAAACCACGAAGACGCCGTCCGCCGCCAGATCTGCCGCGAGATCGAGATCCTTCGGACGGCTGATAACCCCTTCGTGGTCCGGTGCCACGGCATGTACGATCACGCCGGCGAGATCCAGATCCTTCTCGAGTTCATGGATGGCGGATCGCTCGAAGGCAAAAAGATCTCATCCGAACGCTTTCTAGCCGAGTTCGCCCGCCAGATCCTGACCGGCCTCGCTTACCTCCATCGCCAAAAGATCGTCCACCGCGACATCAAACCCTCGAATCTACTAATCAACGCCGCGCGCCAGGTCAAGATTGCTGACTTTGGGGTGAGCCGGATCCTCGCGCAGACCATGGATCCCTGTAATTCTTCTGTGGGGACGATCGCGTACATGAGTCCCGAGAGGATCAACACCGATCTGAATCATGGGATTTATGATGGTTATGCCGGAGATATATGGAGTTTTGGATTAAGCATATTGGAGTTCTATTTAGGGAGGTTTCCTTTCGGGGAGAATTTAGGGCGGCAGGGCGATTGGGCAAGTCTTATGTGTGCTATCTGCTACTCAAATCCACCGGAGGCTCCACCGACGGCCTCGAAGGAGTTCAGGAGCTTCATATCTTGCTGCCTGCAGAAAGAGCCGGCACGTCGCCTTACAGCTCCCCAACTTCTGCAGCATCCCTTCATCACCCAACTTCAGCCCCCGCCATTACAGTCTTCTTCTTTATGTACTTCCAACTCGTCTCATCCATGAGCACGAGCTTCCCAGTGAATTGAATTGATTGAAAGGATGCTGGGCGTCGATTCAAAGGTGTGTTGACACTCTTCTTTGGCATTTGGTTTTTGCTCTTTGCCACTTTTATCATCATATAATCTGTGGAATTCTACTTCCCAGCTCAGCTCCTATCAAAAAAGGGATTTTTCTATCCCCTCATTCTTAATTTTTTCAATCTAGATCTTGATCTCTCGAATATGGCGATGAGGAGCCGTGTGGTGGTTATAAATGTTATTAAACTTTGGGATGGAAATGGATTAATTGAACTATTGTAAGGAGGAACAGCAAATTCCAAGTTGGGCAATCACTCCCTTTTTCTTTTCCTTTTTTATCTTTTTTCCCGAAATTTGGTTTGATGCTTTTTGATTTGATCACATTCGCAACAATGATGAAGATGAAGGTTTTTTTTTCTTTTGCGATTTTGTTTAATGCTTATCACTATTATGCTAATTTAAATAATGATTAAAATTTTTCTTCACCTAAACTGATAGGAAAATTTTTGTTCTGTCCTTTGAGGGTCATTCTTCTTCGTGAAAGCAGCTCTCTGCAAAAGAAAAGAGCTTGTGCTTTGCTGCAGGATTGTGCAGTAGCTGTATTATGCTGATTTTGTAAAAAAGAGAGTTCGGATGTGAGAGAGTTAATTGCATAAGAGTTGGGTGCTAAGTAGTTCAATTTCCGTTTCTGATTTTATTTGGCAAACAGTTTTCTATTTTTGGAAAAAAAAAAGATTTGGCGGCGTGTTGATGTTGTAATTGGTGATTGTTGTTTTCTGCTGAAATTTTCGATCAGCAAGTTAAAACATAGTTGATATATGGATAAAAAAGAAAATTAAACTTCCATTACTAAGCACTCTTTGAAGGTACATGAAACTGTTTGATGGTAAAGGTTTCTCCTTTAGTACATTTGCATGCAAACCACCCAAGTCCTATGTATTTACATGTCAACACCTAAACTTTACTTTTTATATTCATACCTCTCTTTAATATCACATCAAAAATATCAGTATATCAACTAAAAAGTGAAAGTGAAATACAATACACATTTTCAAGTAAGAGTGCATACATGCAATAATTGAAGTTTAAATGTTAGACACATAAATATCTAGGACTTGGTTGTTATGTATGTAAAAGTTGAAGTTTTTGTTTAGATAAGGTATATTGATACGCCATCAATAAATTTTCAATGTCTAGCATGAATCTCGATGCATAACAAATATCTTTAGGCAAACTTCGATTATGAGTCATTCAAAGTTCTGATTTCAGCAAACTTATAGTCAAATTGACTAGCTAGACCAGACAGACCCAATGATATGAACATTGATCCAATCTGAATCAAATCGAGCACAGATCAAACCACTAAATCACTTTTGGGAGGTTTATTAGCTCATTTGGAATGTCAAATGGATGTCAAATTTGACGAGCTTACAAACAAATTGTGTTTCTTAACAAGACGAATCAAACGAGCTCAAGATTGCTCAACTTTGACATTTTTAAGACCCTCAAATGTTCATCAAACGCCATTAAATCGAGGGAATCTTTCTGGACTGTCTAATCGAAGTGATTCATGTTTATGTTTTAGTTATACCTAGAACTCTATAATTAGAGTCTTGTCACTCTCATAGGAGAGAGCTCGAAGTTTCAAGGAGATGAAGTCCAATGTCACTTTGTCGCCAACAACCAGTTGTCGCTAGCTGTCGACCTCCGTCAACCACCAGTTGTCAACAGTCGCCAACCATCACTTATTGGTTGTTTCCAATCAGCATTGACTGCCACTCACTTCTTACAACAAGTTCATTCGTTCACCGACTTTGTAGTTTGAAAGATTGTGCAACCTTTTCCCACTTGTGAGACAAGGGATCGTACTTGTAATCTCCAGTTTATATTGGATCTCTTCAGCTGGGTCAGATTTCGTGGTTTTTTCCTTTTTTAAGGGTTTTTCACATAAAAACTTCTTGATTCTACTTATTGTTTCTTTCATCTAAGTGTATGTTGAATTCTCGTGCATCATTAAAACAATAATACATTACTCTATCGCCAAGAATCTTCTAGGGTGCATTAGTTCCGTCTGTGAGAAATGAAGCACCTTTTGCCATTTCAATTCTGAGATGCGGATCCCCTACTTCATGTCTCAATGATATACATCATTTAACTGAAGAATGAACTTTTTTTGCACCTTGAAGATCATATCTGGAGCATTGTTCGATGTGTGGGGCAACATTCACTACAATTTTAAAAGGTCGTTCACTTCAACATCCTAGGCATGATTGTAGTGTGTTGTCTTCTCACATCATATTTGAACATAGTTTTTCACAACTTCTAGGTTGGGTGGCAACCTTCACTATAGTCTCAAAACATGTTCATGTTAACATCTCGAGCACAATTGTGGTAGGTCAATCATCCCATATTTCGTTCAGACTACTAGCTTTTGAAAATAGCTTCTAGATTGGGGGCAATCTCAGTCACAATTAACGCCTCTTCACTGTATTAGAGTTCCTCTTCAATTGAATCAGGAAGTTGATCCCTTCAAGTTTTGGTACATTATCATGGGTTGTTTTACAAGCTCGTGTGGAAAACACTTACGGGAGGAACAACAAATTCAAAAGCAGCAACCGACAAATTGTCTGGCAATATTCTTGAGTATGATTGCAACCATATTTTTAAGAAGCATATTGTTCATTGCAACATACGCCTCAGTCTCAAGAAACACATTGCATTTATGACACCACATTCTAGACTTAATTTATTCCAGGGGGAATCGATTCGACCTCTTCTGTCACATGCTACAGTCTTCAAGCAAAAGATTTGACTAACAGTCTCAGATAGGTCAAAAATCCTTAGTGGATTTTCTTCGACATCTTTCATAACAAATTACGATTGTTGAGCAAAAGCTTCAATCAACAATCTAGGATAGTTCAACCGTCATCGATGGATTTCATATGATTTTGTTCATTACGGGTTAATGTCGTTGAGCATTTTCGGCTATATAACTCAGGACATGTCTTACATTCTTAATAGATTCTCCTTTCAATCATACCCCCAGAAGTCTTGCCCCAAGAGGCATGTCTCGATGGGAAGATACAGTACCTCTGCAAGTTGAGCCCAAGATCCAAACTCGATGGGAAGCTATCATACCTCAGAAGACGCAAACACATCAAAGATCTTAGAAGGTTATAATCTTCAGAAGACACGGATACATCAAAGATCTCAAGAGGGTACAAGCCTTTGAAAACACAGATACATCAAATACCTTTGAAGGATACAAACCTCAAGCAGCACATGTACATTAAAGACCTTAAAAGACTACAAGCCTTAGGAGGCACAGGTACATCAAAAAGCTCAGAATGCTACAAGCACTAGAAGACACCGATGCATTTCAAGCTCCTAGAAGGCGTAAGCCTATGAAAGCACGAGCCTTAAAAAATACATGCCTAAGTGAGCACAACCTTAGAAAGCACTGGCCGCAAACAGTACACATTTTTTTTTATATAAATGCATATACTAGCTTTGATTGTAGACTCCCGCATATTTGAAAAGCTAAATAACCTCAGAAGGCATAAGCGTCAGAAGAGGCCTGCACCAATATGCAACTCAAAAGTCGAGTGACAACACCACAGAAGTGGGGCAAAAGAATCCTAGAAGAGGCAACTCTTAACTCAAATAAAAAGACAAAAGCAACATCCACATTTTTATTGCATCGCACCAGAGAAAAAATGTGTAGACAGACACATCATCATTATGTACAAATGTCACATAAAACAATTGAAAGGCTACAAAGTTCAACATATACTTGTACAAGGGCTATAACAGATCAGCTCGTTTTTTAGTGGAGTCGGCATTGCCTCCCCAAAATTCCAATACTTTTGCTGATCTTCAAAGAGTCTCCAGATATCATCACCACACAAGGATGAAAATCTCCACCTCAAAGCATGGCGGGAAAAATCTAGTGTTTCTTCATCTCCATAGGAATGCATAACAGCAATAAACAAGAAGATCCTGAGTCAACTGCTAGGCAGGGAAGTGGTAACTTTCTTCATCTCAGAGATGCGAAAGAAGTTCTTGTTGATCGTCTACTACTTAGGTGGGGGACGACTTTCTTCTGCACTTTCTTCAAGAAAGAAAATCATGTTGATTGCCTCCTATGCAGGACAAAGATCACTTTCTTCTGGGTCGCATTGCAAAAGAATACCCCATTTCTCGTCTTTTACGCATAACGAGAATGACTTTCTTCTGCACTAGAACGCAAAAGAAGAGCTCATTGCTTGTTTGTTGCACAGGACGAGGACGATTTTCTCCAGCACTGGAATGCGAAAGAAGATTTTGTTGCTTGTCTGTTTTGCAAGACGGGACGATTTTCTCCTATAGTGCAATGCATAAGTTATCGTTGCTCGTCTGCTGTGCAAGTCATGAATGACTTTTCTCTACACCTTCAAGAAAGAATATCATGTTGGTTGTCTGCTACACAGAACGAAAACAAATTTCTTCTACACTGCAACATAAAAGAGGATCACGTTGGTCACCCTCTACGCAGGACAATGACTACTTTCTTCTGCACCGCAACACAAAAGATCTCATTCCTCGCCTACTACACAAGACGGGGATGACTCTCATTCACCAGAATATGAAAGAAGATATCGTTGCTCACTATGCAGGACAGGGACGACTTTGACTTGTACTGGAACTCTAAAAATGTCGTTGCTCACCTGCTACAATGGACAAGACGACTTTCTCCTGTAGCACAACACAAAAGAAGATTTTGTTGTTTATCTACTAAGCAGGTCAAGGATGACTTACCTTTGCACTTTCTTCAAGAAAGAAGATTATGTTGGTCGTCTGTTACATAGGACGAGAACGACTTTCTTTTGCACCACAATATGAAAGAGGATCCTGTTAGTCGCCTATAACACAAGATAGAGACGACTTTCTTTTGCGCCGCAACAAGAAATATGATCTCATTGATTGTCAACTACACAAGTCAGGAATGACTTTCTTCTTCTGAGAAATCTCGGATCACTTGTTAGGCATGGGGACTTCACCTCCATCATCATCTATTTTGCCTATTTATAGACTAAAAAATCACTAATACTTATGGCTGAGAATTAATTCAATTCATTAAAATAATAATAATAATAAAATAATAATAATAATAATAAATCGAAATTTACATTAATTTACTTGTCCTTCGGACTCTAGCTTTCATCTCACGGTCTTCGTCTTTCTCATTCTTTAAAAAAAAAAAAAAAGTGGCAAGAATTTTAATAATTAAAAAAAAAATTTGAAAAAACAGTTATTAACATTAAATAAAAAAAAAAAAGCTGAATTTTACGCGAACGTCACTTTTGCCCCCCTAACCCTGCCATTCCCAATGCCCAATGGCCTGAGCGTGGGACCAGCCAGCCCACCAAAATAATTTTTTTTTCGGTTTGTGTATGAAGTGCGAATGCTTGAGCAGAGGAGAGAACTTACAAAGCATGGAGGAGAGAACTAACAAAACTAGCTTGTAGCTTTTAATTTTATGGCCATGTAATAGACTTATATTCTTATAAATGCAGCGGATATATATAGTTTGCACGGTTTTAATAACCTTATAATCAAATTGTGTGTCTCGACAAGACAGTACGAATCCAACGAGTCCAAGATCGCTCAGTTTCGACATCTTTAAAACACTTAAATATTCATCAAAAGTCGTTTGATCGAGAGAACCTTACTTGACCGTCTGATCAAATTGATTCAAGTTTCTGCATTAATTGTATGTGGAACTCTATAAATAGAAGCCCTCCCCTCTCATAAGAGAAGCTTGAAGCTTGAAAGAGAGCGTGAAGCTTAGAGAAGGAGGCACCCATCGCCACCCATCGCCGACCTCTGTAGTCCATCAATTGTCGATCGCTGTCGACCATCACTCCTCGACAGTTTCCAATCAGCATCAATTGTCATTCACTTCTTACAACAAGTTTATCCATGCACCAATTTTGTAGCTCAAAAGATTTTGTAACTCTTTCACTCCTGTGGAATAAAGAATTATACTTGTAATCTTCAGTTTATAGTGGATCTTTTCAGTTGACTCAAATCTCGTGATTTTTTCCCAATTTAAAGGTTTTCCAAATACTTCTGGTGTTTTCACTGTATGTTTCTTTCATCTTGAGTGTGTGTTGAATTCTCATGCAATAATAAGATAATAACACATTACTCTACCGCTGCGAATCTTCTAGCACACATCAATTATCTTACTCAAATTTTATCAAAGAAAAAAAAAACCATCAATATTCTTAAAGGATATCTTTAGTTTAAGCTCAGGGAAATGAAAAATTTATTAACCATGACACTTTAATGTGATTATAAAATTCTGCATTTTTCAATAAAACAAAAATATTGTTCCATAAACTAAGGATAACATGTCTTTCTATGAGGGTATTTAGACAAAGTATGGTGAGACAAGTTTTTTACCGTTGAACCATTAAGTTAAATTATACTTTTGGGCGTGTATATTATGAGAAACAAATGTTTATTTTTTTTTTTTCACCGAATTAACATATTTGCTTTGCCAAGCAAAACCTACTTCCTAGCATGGCACAAGTAATTAAATTGGTTTCCTCAATGGGATTTACAAACATAAAAAGGTTTTATATATAATATATTATTTAATATCAAATTTTTGTTATTTATTCATATAACATTTAATTCTTATATTCTGATATTTATTTTTTCTGAAGTAAAATATATGTTCTTCTATGTGTATATTTATCGTGATTGTAATATTAAAATGTTGATATTTGATTTGTAAATAAGTAGAGTGCGACGCCAGACGCCTGGAAAAAATTTGTGTACGTAAGACATATGCAGAGTTGCGTACGTCTGTAACCTACAAATATATTACAATGAGGTTATTGGGAGATAATAACCGTGTTATACCTCATGTAACCTCCCTGTAACTTACATGTACCTTCTAATAAGTTTCACACTTCTGTTTTCATATATTTGTAAGTTACAACAGGTTACATGGAGGTTACAGGAGGTATAATGCGGTTATAACCCCCCAATACCCTTCTTGTAACATATTTGTAGGTTGCAGACGTACGCAGTACGTCTTACGTAGGCAAATTTTTCCCCAAAAGTAACCAAATATTTTATTTAACGTGAATGCATTAGTTAAATTGCCCAACAGTTGCCGCATATTATGTGTGGTAGAATAAGCTAAACAAATGGGATTATTTGCTTGATGCCATTTATTAAAGAGGATTAATCTTGGAAACTTTGTGGTCTTAATGGGCATCGGATTAATCACAATGCTTTTAATATAATTATTTCTAAGTTGTTAAATAATGTAATTATGTATTAGTTGTCCAACCCTAGCAATTTGGATCACCAAAACTCTTTTTTTTTTAAGTAAAATATAATAAATGTGTGTATCAATTAGTTGGCATGAAATTTAATATAGCTGATGCAGTGAGATTGTTGTATAAAACCAATAAGGAAATTTAAAGAATAAATAGGAATAAATAAATAAATTTAACTTTTAACCTTTTTCTTTAGAATCAAAAAAAAGAAAATTTTGTTCACTCTTAAAGCCAATAATAACTTGGATTGGAGAGGATGGGCTCGAATCTTAAAGCAAATCCTACAGTTTGCTTAAAGTTTTGTAATTGCACTTATATATCCTAAATTGCCTAACCATAGTTAGTGGCAGTATTGCTGCTCCAGATTTGGTAAGCTAGAAAGGCTATTACCAACCCTTGAAAGACATTTAAACTGCCTTTAACTTCAGCAATCTGTCTTATTTTGTTAGCTTGTGTGCGAAATATCTCAATTGTTTTGGCCTATCTTGTTTATTAATAACAGACTGTTTCTGTGATATGACAAACAGTTTTTTTCAGTGTGCTGTTTAAATTTGTGATGTCGCTGAATGTAACATTAATTTCTATGTATTTATATATCAACACGACCATGTCACAATCATAATGATTTTGATGAAATATTAAGAATATGAATGTTATTGGATGTTGGATCCTATGTTGCCCTCAAATCACATGGAAAGAATATAATATAAGACATCAGAGAGAGAAACATAAGGAAATGAACATTAATTTAGAGAAAATGTGTAACTCTTTATTCATGGAACGACTCTTTATTTATAGAGAAATGAGGTAAGATATGTTGAGTTACAATTACACCCTTACTTTAATGGGGTTGTGCATGTTATTACATATATTTTATATATGTGGGTCCGGCGAACCCTCTAAAAGGCATTATTGGTAGGCTAAGCTATATTTATTAATAATACCGGTCAAGTGGGCTTCATGTTGCTAGTCAACGAGACTCTTATCAACAAAAGGGCGGGGAGGTCGACTGAGTTGAGCTGATCAGTTTACCAACTATCGTCGCCGACCCTCAATCTCTGACATGGAACTAATGTTAGCTAGGCGGAGCTAGGCTTTCGGGCGAATGGTAAATCACAATAATTTTATAGAAAACCTCCCTCAAGCGAAGAGGGGTCGAAGGATGGTTGATTCGTCTTCTTGACCCTTGTTGGTGTTCGGGAAGGCTGTTGAATACCTCTGAGGAAAATCTAAGACTTGAGGGTTAGCTTTTCCCCTTAGGTACATAGGTACAATATTAGGGATGTCCTGGAATCCCTTGTACTTGACGACCGATCGAACAATTTAGGTTTAAGCCGCTTGGATGCCTCGATAAAGATTGGTTTTGGTGCTTCTGATCGAATCCATGGGTCCCCGATTCTTCTATTGCTATGCCCTTCTATGACATAACTTGTTATGTACGTGCCATTAGATCTACTCGAGATTCATGCCAGTATTTTTTTCCATATAAATTTTAGGTGTAAGATATGTACATAAATGAAAATCATGTGATATTTCTTCCCCCTCTCTCTCTCTCCTTATATAGAACAAGAAGTATTAATTGTGAAAAAGTACATCTCTATAAAGAAATCCTTCTTCACTTTGTTTGAATTCTTGTAATGATTTTTAGTTGATTAAACAGTTTTGTACTGTTATGGTTGAAAATTACAAGAGGTTAGGAGCAGCACGTCTTCATGGAGAAACTTGGCTGGAATTTGGCACACATCATTCATTGTTTGTTAGAAAGTTGTCCAAAAGTTGGAATTATACGTTCATAAAGAATGAAGCAAAGGAAATATTTTCAACATTTGAAAATAACTTACGACATTCATATTGTGAATGTGTTTAGGACCTATTATATTGCAAACTCGCTCCATTGAATAATTATTTGATTGATAATGAACGATCATGATTGAGAATGACCACATGAGATAATTAATATATGGAATCTTAAAAAAAAAACTTGATATTATCAAGACATCGAAAAAAAAACACTTTTGTGTGAATACATCAAGATAGATAAGAATGTAATTGAGTTAAGTCGACACATGAGTCAGCTTGATCTCGGCCTCATGAGTGGCTTTTGATTTGAACTCCGTTGGGCTAACAAGTGAAGCTTGAGTCAACCTTGACTTGTTAGCTCATGAGCTGGTTTTTTAAAAAAAATTTAATATTAAGTGCACTTAAAATATCTTAAATTTAATAGGTTATGTATATGTTACTAAAAATAGTTAAAATTATATTTCACTTTTTTATTTTAAATGTTTGTTTTTAATAATTTGAGCCAAATTGTACAATTTTTTGTCATTTTATTACAATACTTATTTGAATTAAATTTTATTTTAGTTTTTTTTTTCATAATAAATGAATTAGTTCGTGGCTGATTCAAAGCCTTAGGATTAAGCTGGAATTTTATTGATTAATCAAACTCAAGCTCAAGTCGAGGTGGCTCGTGCTAAGCTGGCTCATTAAACCCATATTTATAGATGGAGGAGATTAATGATGTGGCATGCCTTCAACTCTATCCACCTGAATTATTGCCCTAAAATCATGATTAGAGGTCCCTAAACACATAAAATTTAATTTGAAACCTTAACATCTTAAATATCAATAGTTCAATTTTTTTAGCATAGGATGAAATAGTTTGATATTTTCTATTTGTAATACCAATATATTTCTACTTGTTAGAGTCAAATACCTTAACATCATGATTGTTTCATCTTCTATTTCTATGCTCTTTTTTTTGTCGGGTTCGCCAAATGGACATTTTGCCAATGTTTTGTTTTGTAAATACAAAAATTAAAATTTTATCCAATTTTCTTTTGAAAACATATGCTGACTTTGTAACGTGCACCGACGACAAAGCAAAAGGTTATTTTCTTTGGTAAGAAAATTTCTTGGTCAAGAAGCATGCATGATAAATTTACGATGAAAAGAAGTAAGTACACAATATCACGAGTTTTTCTTGGAATAGATTCAATATTCGCTCTTCTACTTCCTTGAAGAAATGACTCTAGCCCCCTATTTATAAGTTATAGGGATTGTCTCGTAAGTTACATATTTGTTCTTATTTAAATAAAAATGTTACAAGTGATCAATGAACGTTTACACCTTTTAATATTTGTAACTGACTCTGGGATGCTTTGAAATTGACAATCGTCGTTAGCACTATTTTGCATGTATAACTGTTTAGGTCGAGGTATTAATGATTCGTCGATACTAACATTTGGTCGTCTGAAAATCATTCTGTCATCTTTGCTGAAAGTTTGTTGGGCGGCCTTCTTGAGGGAACCCTCCGTAGAGATTTTTTTATCCTTAGAATGAATATAAACCATCTGGCAGAAGCTGTATCACCGTAATCTAACAGGTAGTTATCTTTCAAACAAGAGGTCTTCATAAAAGGCTGAAAAATTTGTTTTAAGAAAAGACCATCGATACTCTCTACAAGAGATACCAAAATTTGGTTGAGGGGGTTGGCTATCCCCTGGATCAGGTGTACAGTATGTTTTTCATTCAGATACACTTTCATTCGGTCCTCCCATGCACCGAGCGAATGGAATAATGCTTGACGCCTATCTTTCTATTCTTCAGATACAGACCTTTAGAATTCTTCTAGTGTGACTCATGGAATTTTCTCGAGATCGATATGATCAGATGAAATATACAATATTCTATATGTTTTGTTTATATCTTTATTCAAAATAAGTCTGAATATTATTTAATATATTTCGAGATAGACATGTATGAAGCATTATTAATTTTTAATATTCTGAAATAGATTTAAAAACAAACGATTTTAATTTACAGATAAAAATCTTTTTATTTTCTGATAACCCTTGCGTTGTCCTTTCCCTCGTCATCCTTTTCGGAATTTAAAACTCCGTCGTCAAGGACTTAACAATTCAATTAAGTATTATTAAGACGTATACGTGCATAATATTTCTATTTTTGACATGAGAAAATATTTATCTTTTAGTTTGTTTGTTTGGTTGGATGTGACTTCATTGACGTGTCATGATATTTTTATTATTATCATGAGCAAAAAAATATTTTAAATTAAAATTCAATATTTTTGAGCCTCAATTTTAATAAATTTATAATTAAATTAAAGAACTTGATAAGACAAATCCAATCATACTAAAAAATATGATATCTTAAAATCTTGCAAAGTCTTTTTTTTCTCTTTTTCGACGTAAGTCTAGAATTTCGAAATTCCAATTGGAAGATGAATCTAAGGGATCTTGAGAAGCTAAAGTGCGTATGGGTAGGAGGAAGGGGGGAGATAGATTATATAAATCATAAATGTCGGCATGAATGTTATAGGGAATGAATGATAGAAATAAAAGAGCTTCCCTTCGAGATAAGCAACCAACCGACGATTCAAGGTCGAGCATGAGAAACCGCATCTCTTAGCCCGGGATAGGCCCAAGCTCTGAATATGATTTCCCGCTCGGTAGTGGCGAGAACCACCAAGAGTGAGATGTAGATTTTTCTTGGTGGTGAGTCTCGTCTAAAAAGGCAGCTACAATATCTACCCAAGACCTTGCCAGATAGGGACATCCAGTCGAGACAATGAATCTACCAAGTATGCGAGACACGGGCCCTGTAAAACTATAGTTGAATGGCAAATGAGCCAAGGCTCAACCGACTACAATTGGTCTATCGACCCGGGGCGAGTGAGATCGTCATGCGGTAGAGCGCCTCAACCGACCGACATGCACTTAGGAAGGCATAATCGTCACTCGACCGGTCACCTCACGGGCGAGGGGTCAGACAGCTAATGAACTGTCGGGGTCGACAACGACAGAAGCCCAACATTTACGATTTGTGGACCAACCACCGCGACAGAAGAAGATTCCACAACATCTTTCGACGCCCGTCGTCCTAGCGATCCTTCGACCTGGGCAATTTGTATATGAATCTTTCAAGGGAAGAGACAGTCTTAAAGTCTCTCTCTCCCTCTTGCATCGTGGTGCCCCCCTTTCCTGTGGCAGCGGCTGAGGAAGGATCTAAGCAACCGCTCCTTTCTGCTCCTTTTTGCCCGCTTTGACCTAAAAGATCAGCTAACCCTCAACATTCGAGACCAGATTAGACTCCAAAACATCTTTGCAATGCCTCCTCAGCAACTGATCTTCATTGTCATCAGATGAGTCGACTACGCTGACCAAATTAGGCTCGACTCATGCCCTTTTTTACCTTTGTCACCACTTTTTGCCTCTTTATGGACGAATACACCTGAAACCCGCCTTCGCCAGCCTCTGAGGATCCACAATCATCTGGTTCGAACCGTCATCCATAACACTCCTCAACTATAAAAAGGGAAACTAACGAGAAATGACACAAGACTTAGTTCACGCACATTTATAGAGCACATGAGGCACAGAAGCCCAAGGGAAGTTAAATGTTCAATCAATTCACTATTTTAATGCTGACAATTATTTAATAAATTTTCATGTCATTATTGTAGTTGTTGTTATCAAGAAGCATGAAAACTAAGATAACTAAAATCAGGAATGTCGGCACGAATCTCAAAGGGAACGAACGACCGAAATAAAAGAGCTTTCTTTCGAGGTAAGCAACCAACCGACTATTTAGCGTTGAGCATGAGAAACCGCGTCTCCAAGCTCGCAATAGACTCGAGCTTTGGAAATGGTTCCTCGCTACGTGATGGCGAGATCTACTGAGAGAGAGGAATAGATCATCCTGGCAGCTAGTTTCGTTGAATACCTCACATAGGCAACAATAAGATCCACTCAAGACCTTACGAGATAAAGGGATCCGGCCAAGGCGGCGAATCTATCAGGCAAAGCTAGGCACAAAACCTTTAAGACTCGAGTTGAACGACTAGTGAGCCACAGCTCATCTAACCGCAATTGGCCGACTGACCCGGGGCGAGCGAGATAGTCATGCGGAAGACACAATCACCACTCAACCGATCATTCTCTTAGACTCTCTGCGCATAGCTGCTCAGGATCAAATATCCAGCCGAATGTCATCTCAGACTCTCAACCATATAATTATTTACTGACAAAAATACCCCATATTGTACCTACTTTACTTGGGGTACATAATGTAATCTTACGATCCTCTTTCCTATAAATAGAGGCTTATTTTATCAAGAAAGGTTTCGAGATTTTACTATTCATTGTTGTGCTTTCTCTGACATTTTCTTTTCTTTCGCACACTTTTTGTTAGGGGGGTTCTCCCACACAAATTTAGATTCAACAAATACAATTTTTTTTTGGATGTGAATAATTAACTAATGAAAACATTCAAGGAATTTCAATATTTTGTGCAATAGAGTTTTTTTTAACTATCTTTTTATTTATTTTAAAAAAACATTAAATATCTATATTTTAAACGAAAATTAAGCATACCTAACATCATATAAAATTAGAGGTGAGTTGTGCCAAAGAGAATTTTAACATAATAAATCGTGGACTCTACGATTCACCTGTTGACTCTCAGTGCATGCGCAACCTACAATGCACTATTAAATGAAAAACAAAGTAGGATATATGGAGAAATAATAGTTGATACAACTTGATCATAAATCATAGGAATAACAATTGATTCAAATTGCAATGTGAAAATAACATATGAGATATTATCACGATATAATAGTTGAAGGAGATACTTTTAAGTCGATCATTAGAGTTAATACCAGGAAGCACATTTAAAATTCATTTCTGAAACAAAAAAAAAGTTGAACTTTTGTTTTATGCTCATGATTTACGCCATATAATTAAGCTGTCTCATTTTTAGTGGCTAATAATAATTGTCATGTAACATCTCTTTAGAGATGTGCAAGACCACTTCTTGTATAATTCTCACACGGATTGTTCTTGGCTCATGATCCTAAGAGAAAAATACATTTATAAATTTATAGCCAATAATAGATGAATTAAAAGTTCTATAAAAATTATGAGGGAATTATACATTATTGGCGTAAATCAAAACAATACTTATGCGGGAATTGGTAATATATGTCATGTTATAAAATATTTGAATCTGAAATGTGCCTATTAGAAGACTTAGACGCTTTTAAGTGTCGTCTACTCCTCGCCATCCTGTGGTCATCAACCTTGACGTTGTTCAACTCACCACCCTATGGTCATCAACCTTGACGGGGTTTAACTCACTCACCCTGAGGAGAAGGAGAGAAGCGGTTCACTGAGACAGAGGACTTCCCGATAGCTGACTCGCCTCCCACCTACAACTCCATCTTTGGTCGCCTGTTACTAAACTGTTTCAAGACCGCGGTTTCCATATACCACGTCGTGATCAATTTCCCAAGATATGGAGAGGTGATCATTGTCTGAGAAGATATGGAACAATCCCAAGTCTGCTACCTCCAGGCCGTAGGAAGCGTGGGGCAGAAGCCGCTTGACCTATAGAACCGGAGCGAATCAAGTCTCGAAACCAATAAGAACACCCTAGAAATTTTTGTCGCCAATCGAGAGCTTGATAAATAATTTTTTAATAAGTAAAAATTTTAGTTAAGGGACAGACTACTAGTTTAGACACTTCGGAATATTGTGATGTCTTGACTTGGTCCGGTGTAGAGATGTCGAGAATATCAATCGACGTCGCTTGTCACTGCTTGAATGTGAGTATCATCGTTCGCCTAATAAAAGAGAAGATCAAAAAATCAAATGGTAACACTGCTTGTTGTCATCAAAGAAGAGGTATTAAAGATAAAAAAAAAACGGGATACACCAAGAATGTACAGTACCCCACATAGGTTTCGAAAGTCATCATGGTTCAGAAGGCCAACAGAGAATGGGGAATGTGAGCAGACTTCCTGAACCTGAATGCCGCCTGCTCGAAAGACTACTAGCTACTGTCGAGGATCGACATCCTAGTGGATTCAACTATGTGCCGCCCCATGATGAGCTTTCTAGAAACCTTCTCAGGGTTTCACCAAATAAATATGCACCAGATCGAGGTTGAGAAGACTACTTTCATAACTGTCGAATATGTTTTCTGTTATAATGTAATGCATTTGGGCATAAAAATGCTGGGACAACGTATCAACGCTTGATAGAGGTAATTTTTGCCAATCAAAAAGAAAAAAAATGTTAACGCCTACGTGGATGATGTCGTGGTAAAAGACTAGACGACTTAACAACATTTAAAAGATTTAAAAGATACAATCCAAACTCTTATAAACATTAATATGAAGCTAACCCCTCTAAAATGTACATTCGGAGCCTCAACTGGCAAGTTCCTGGATTACCTTTTGACTATTGAAGACATAAAAGCCAACTCATACAAAATCCAAGCGCTAATTGATATGTCATCCCTTAGAAATACCCGAGAGGTGTAGAAGCTGGCTGGCCAAATTGTTGTACTTAGCCATTCATTTCGAGGTTGGGTTATAAGTGTGCAACATTCTTCAAAACACTCAAAAAAGCTGAAAGCTTTGAGTTGACATTTTAGTGTCCGCAGGCCTTCTAGAACCTGAAGGACTCAGCATCACCGCTGATTCTCCAAAGCCTGAAGCCAAACAAAAAACTCTCATTGTATTTAGGGGTGGGCGCTGAAACAATCAACTCAATGTTGGCCAAGAAAGAATCAAGAAAGTGATTCTCGATCTACTACACTAGTCGCGTCCTCTGAGGAACGAAAGTTAGGTACCTTATTGTGGAAAGATTAAACTTTGCTTTGATTGTGTCAGCTCACAGGTTACGACCCTACATTCAAACATGTCTCGTCCCGGGTGATTTCAGATCATCTGCTGAAGTCTGCTGATTACTCAAGTAGGTGGTAGAGCTGAGCAGATTCAACATCACATATGTCCCCTGAACGACTATCAAGGCACAGTCAGTCACTAATTTTCTAGTAGATTTCTCAAAATAAGAGAGATCGGGCACAGAAGATCCTACCAATCAATAAGAATGGCTCATATATGTGGACAATGCCTTAAATCAATATGGAGTAGGATTGGGTTCGGTTTTGATTAGCCCATCTAGAGAACCCTTACATCACTCGATAGTTGTGGAGTTCAAAGTAACAAACAATCAAGTAGAATATGAAGCCTTGATTGTCAAATTGCGTCTTGCCTATGAAATGGGTGTCTGTTGTCTAGTTGTGAAGTTAGAGTTGTTGTTGGTAGTAACCAAATAAATAGAGAATTCAAAGGCTAGAGATCAAGTGATAATTAGATATCTTAATAAAGCCAAGATCATGGCCTGAAAATTTATGCAGTTTAGGATGGATCATGCATAATGTTGGCATTATATCTTTCCCGTATGACACATATTTTTGGTGTCATGAGACCCTATTTTATAATATATATGCTCTCTTGACTCAAAATATCAACAAAAAATAGTCGCATCGATAAATTCATTACAAAACAGACTGCGAGAGCATTTTTTGGATATTGAATTCACCTAAAGAGAACACTGTGTTTTCTTCCATGGACAAATGATTAAGAAATCGAGATAATTGAATAAAAACCTTTAAAATTATTAAGCCATATTTTATAGCTTTTATCCAGCCCTAGCCTTCTTGGCCGGAATCCCTCTCCCGCTCGCGTCCCCGCCGGCGAAGCCCCAGCTGGTGTCCTCCCTCTTGCACGCGCCCAATCGCCGGCCACCGTTCTCCCTTTTCCACGCCGACTTGCTTCCTCCTCTCGCCGAAAGCCCTTACCCTTTTGGCCGAAGCTCTCGCCGAATTCTATCTCCATCGCCGCTGGTGAGCCTCCCGCCGGCGACATACTCTCCTCCCTGCTGGCCGCGTCCCCTTTTACTCTCACCCGAAACTCACGCACGGGGTTCCCCTTCACTCTGAAACCTCACCCGCTGGCAAACGGCACGGTCACCTTCTTCCCTCTCGCCGGAGGTCCTCGCCTGGCTTCTCTTCCCCTCGGTCGAAGGCCACGGGCGGTGCGTCGGCCCTGGCATTTTACCTCGCCAGACGCCCGTCTTCTTTCTCTCTCAAGGTCTACCCTGTCGGCCTGGAAACCTCGCCGGTGACATCACCCGCCAGCGAGCCCTCACTGCCGAAGCTCGCCGTCCCGCTTCCTCCTCTTTGCTGAAACCCTCGCCGGAGCTCGGGCCATTGACAAAAAGACACAGGATTCCCGGCTTGCAGGAAGCATCGAAGCACTCTCCGTCAACCATTACGAAGGTGAAAGTCCTCTAAACTTGATTTTTCTTCTTTTCTAGCGAGCCACTTCGGGTCTGTGTTAGAGTTATATGACCTTGGGTGATGTTAGAGGGAGGCCACTAGGTTAGAAAGTTTTCTTTTGAGACCCCCCTACTATCTTTGAGCATTATATCCAAAATCCCTAAATCTCTAACATATTACAAAGATGACATTGTACTAATCTCGTGTTTTGTCGTGGCTCGTTCACTTGGATGGAAAAGTGAAGCCAAGAAATTTCGAAACAGGAGGAAACTCTTTGATCTCTACTCTCTAGATTTTGAAAATTTTTGTTTGTGAGAAATTTTTCATGCTCGGCCATGCAAATGGAGGTGGGCGTATTGTCACGTCGCGTAATAAGTCATTAGCAAACCTCTCCATCTCTCGAGCTTAGAACCTATGTGAGGTCGTTAAGACGAGTTTTATTTGCTGTTGAGCACGATTGGGTCTCATTTTGCATGTGTTCATTTTCATTTACATGTGTTTTTGTCATTGGGCATGTAACGATCATTGGTATTGCATTAATTTGTAAAATGCATCAAAATGTGTAGGTCTTAATGCTTATATGTTTGCATGAGAAAATTTATTTGGCTTGATGCTCATTTTTCCATATGCATGAAAAATCATTTTGGTTTGATGTCTTTGTATGCAAAATTATGTTTGTCATTGATCGTGCATTCGTCATGCTTTTTTGTGCTTTCTAGCATTTGACATATTTGGTCTCTTTAAACAACTCCACTTGCGGTGTCTCTTTGAGCACCTGCGCTTTCAGCATCCCCATGTATACATCATCGTATGCACGTGATTAGATGTTTGCATAATTCATATTAGGATTGGCTATCATATTAAGCCACCCATTGTGAAATTCTCCTTAACGGGAATTATGCTCCCTCACTCCATGCGACAACGTGTAGTAATGTCGTAGGTATCTTACATTGCGGCACCTAGTATGTGTTATTCTATATAGCCCTTGAACTCGTGAAGTATGCGATGTACATCCATCTAAGTTTGTGATTCACACTTAGCACAAATCATCATCTAGTACGTTTGGCATCAATTAGCATTTGTTGTGTGCTTGCCTTGCATTTGGATATCTCATGCATTGATTATATTTGCCATTTGCATGAACTTGTTTGGGTGCCTTTCGGGCGAGGTGCAATTCCTCTAAGAGTTGTTTTATACCCGATGCGATCTCTTTGATAGCATTTGTCTGTCATTTGCATGAGCATATGAGTCTTCTCGGGCAAGGTGTAATCTCTCCTAGGGTATCTTGTATCTGGTGCACCCAGTCTGCATGTGTCTTGTGAGTGTAACATCTCTGAATTTTACACCTACATGCCTATTGTATTCATCATGAGCATATGTTACCATGTGCTCATAAAGAGTACCTGCTCAACATGTTGATAATTTAAACTATCATTTAACATCCATTGTGTTTGCTCGCACCTCAATAGAGCAATTACATCGAGTCTTCTTTTAAGCATACTTTTGTGATTGCTCACACGTCGATAGAGTGATCATGACACGCTATATCTCTTTGTATTTTTGCATGTGCATTACCCGAGTTTTCCTTGATGGGAAATCATACTCATTAGATGATTGACCAGCTGTTGGTCACGATGCTATAATAAACATTGCTTGTAAGGATAACTCAACGAGTAACACAAATTATTGCATTGTTTTCTCGGTTCTTTTTAAAGATTTGTAGTCGCAAACTTGTCTATTTATATGTCGTTGTATAATCCCTTATTCGAATAAATCTTTCTTCTGAATCATATCAATGATTCAAAGAGGAGAGGAATCGAAAAAAAGGATATACGATAACAAATATACAAATAAAAAAAAAAATAAACGAAAGACATATATGAATAATCCTAATGTGCTGGGTCGAGAGTATATGTTCAAATCTATGAAGAGAATCCCAACATAAGTCACCCATAATCATAGAACAAAAAAGAATATTTTTTGTTTTGGGATCAAGAGTCTCCTAGAGGAATGCATCACTCTGGTTAATCAAATTGTGGGGAATACCCATGAATACTCTCGATAAAATAAGTTTCGCTTATATTATCATGAACTTGAAGAATAACTCATCAAAGAGGTTATTTTGTATGGGAATATCCTGATGCTTAAAAGCTCCCGCTAAGCCACGTGACAAATATTAAGCCTCTCACATCCCAAATAGGTATCAGCTCGTCGGCATCAGAACCTACAAAATAACCATAATCATCTCGATGCGGATATCCTTATACTCCATAGCTCATCAGGCCATAAGGGCAGAGGATGAATCATCGCATCTCAAACGGACGACAACTCATCGGTAATCGGGGCGTCAAGATGATATTAACGAAGTCAAATGAGCTACATGGCTTAAAGTCTAGCAGGATGACCCCAGCCGCTTGCCTCTTCAATGCACGTTAGAAGGTCTCAAATTGATGTCTTGCACTACGTGAATCAACACGTGCATCAAAAAATGTTACATAATGCTCGAGCGGAATAAATTCACTCGCGACATAAAAAATTAATGCCAACAACCCCTTCTATCTTGTGCAAAGCACTCCCCACTTGTAATTTTTTATTTGATATACAGAGAACTCTCGTCTTCTGCCTGTGATTTTTCTTATTTAGGTTTTTCACATAAAATCTGTGTTTTCTTTCTTTCTTTAATTTTTTTTATTTGTTGCATCGATTAATATTAAATTATAATAAGCAATATTAGAAACCAGTTTTGATTTCGACGATGACAATAGTAAAGTACGACATCTCTCTTTTAGATCGCAGCATCAAATTTTCCCTTTGACGAACTAAGATGCGAGCTATCTTTATGTAGAATGATCTAGAAGATGCACTAGTTGTGTTTGAGAAGATGCATTCATCATGGACGCTGGAGGAGAAGCAATGTAAAGATTTAAGTGTTTTTTCTCTAAATTCGCCTTCATCTATCACAAATTCTACAGGATGTTTTGAGGAAGAAGACTGCTCCGAAGTTGTGGCTCAAATTAGAGCAATTATGCATGACAAAAAGTCTGACCAATAAGTTGCACTTAAAACAACGTTTGCACTTTCTTAGAATGGTAGAATGTGCATCTGTTATAGATCACTTAATTATCTTTAAGGAAATCATCTCTATTTAGAAGCCATGAAAGTTAAGTATGATGAAGAAGATTTGACATTAATCTTGTTGTGCTCATTACTTTCATTATATACAATGTTTAGAGATATCGTCTTGTATATGAGAGAGACAATTACTCTGGACAAAATATATGATGCTCTATTTTGTTAGGAGAAGCTGGAAAACCTTGTCTATGAACCCGTTGCTCAAGGATAAGGCCTTGTCGTTCGTGGCAGAACTCAAGAGAGGAGTTCTGGTGCTGATACAATTAGTTAATCAAAATCTAGGAATAATAATAACATCTGTAATTACTTTTAGTAAAAAGAGGCACAACAAAAATCTAAACGTTACAAATTGCAGAATGAAAATAAAAAAAAATAACTGTACATCAGAAAGGCAAACAATCAAATCATTATGATGGAGTTGATGTTGTTTAAGAAGCTATTAATGATGGTGAACTCTAGTTGTATCTGATTCAGAACCTTGTGATGTTTGGGTTGTTGATTCAACCTGCAAGTTTCATATGTGTTTCAATAAAAATTGGTTTTCAACATATGAATCAATGTCGCTCCTTGTAAGATAATCTGTGTCAGAACTGTTAGAATCAGGATGTTTGATGAAGTCATCAAAACACTTGGAGATATGAAACAAGTTTCATATCTAAAAAGAATCTAATTTTCTTAAGTACTCTTGATGCTAAAAGTACAAGTATTTTGGTGAAGGTGGAGATTTGAAGGTTGGCAAGGGTTCTCTTATTATGATGACGAAATAGAAGAGGGATATTGGATTATATGTCTTGTAAGGCTCTATTGTGGTAGGTGATGCAGTAGTTACTACTTTTTCATGTCAGAAGGTGAAACAACCAAACTTCGGCATATGCGACTTGGGCATATGAGTGATAAAAGGATGATTAAACTAAGTAGAAGGGGACTCCAAAATGGTCAAAGCATTGCTAAATTGAAGTTTTGTGAACACTATGTCTTTGGAAAAAAAAAGAAGGGTTAATTTCAATACTGGTATTCACAATATTAATGAAATAATATACACATATTTTTTGATTTCTGGAGATCATCTACAGTACCATCTAAAGGAGGTGTCAGATATATATTGACATTTATTGATAATTTCTTCAGAAAAAATTGTATCTTGAACCGGAAGAGTGATGTTTTTACTACATTTAAGGAATGAAAGATCATGATTGAGAAATTAATTGGAAAGAAGATCAAACGTCTTTGCATTGATAATGAATTGGAGTTCTGTTCAGGATAATTTAATGCCTTCTGGAAATCAGAAGGAATTATGAGAGGCTTCACATTCCAATACATACCTCAACAAAATGGTGTGGCACAGCGAATGAACAAGACTATGATGGAGAAAGTTCGTTTCATACTCTCCAATGCCAAGCTACTTAAGCTATTTTGGAATGAAGTAGCTTCTACAACTTATTACTTGGTCAATCACTCTCCTTTCCTTGCTTTTTATAAGAAAACTTTACAGGAGATTTGGTTAGGTAAACCTGCAGATTGCTTTAGTTTAAGAATTTTTTGTTGTTTGTCATATTATCAATTGTAACTTATAGCTAGATCTATAAAGTGTGTATTTCTTAGTTATAAAACTGAAGTTAAATGTTATACGTTATGATGTTGAGAAATCAAGAAAATGATCATTGGCAGAGATGTATGTGATGAGTCTATCGTGTTACATACAACATCTACAGTACCTATAGATAATTATCAAAATGAAATATCTAGCAAGCAAGTGGAGCTTAAGATTGTTACAAGTAAATTCTCAGGCATAACTTCTCAGTCAAATTCAAGAAATCATGATAATGTTGCTTTCTTACAATCACTGCAACAACCATCACAATATTCTATTGTTAAAGATAAAACAAGAAGATAACTTAAGCTACCTCAGAGGTATGGTGAGACTCATTTTGTTGCTTATGCTCTAAATGTAGCTGAATGTATAGAGTGTGGTGAACAATCTTCTAGCTATAAAACAATTGTGAGTTCGGTTGACTCTATAAGTGGATGATCGCTATGTTAGAGGAGATTGAATCCTTACTTAAAAATAGAACCTGAGATTTAGCAAAATTACGTCAAGGCAAGAAAGTTGTTTACTGCAAATGAGTGTTTAAGAAGAAGGTACACCAGAAGTTAAAGATGCCCAATATAAGGCTAAACTTGTTGCAAATGGATTCAAGTCAAATTTCAGGTGTAGATTTTATAAATGTATTATCTTCGGTAGTGAAACATAGCTCAATTCAAGCTTTACTTGGTATTGTGGCTAAGCATGATTTTGAGTTTGAGCAGTTAGATGTAAAGACTCTATTTTTGTATGACGAACTTGAAGAAGACATATATATGCAGCATCTTAAGGGCTTCATGGTTACAAAAAAGAATACAATGTTTGTTTGTTAAAGAAATCTCTTTACAATTTGAAACAGTTTCATAGGGAGTGGTATATGAAATTTGAATTATTCACAATTGCTCATGAGTTCAAGAGAAATAGTTATGATAGTTGTGTTTACTTCAAGAATAATAATAATAAATTATTTTCTTATATGTTGATGATATGTTGATAGCTGCTACGAATAAAGAAGATATCGGGACATTAAAAGCTCAATTTAGCAGTGAGTTTGAGATGAAAGATTTGGGAGCTGCAAAGAAAAAACTTGGCATGAAAATTCAAAGAGTTAGAATGCTGGTAAATTATTTCTAAATCAGAAAGGGTACATTGAAAAGTTCTTTGTAAATTTAATATGCAGAATGTCAAGCATGTTAGTACTCCATTAGCTGTGCATTTTAGATTTTCATCAGTCTTATGTTCACAATCTTATGATGAGATTGAATATATATATCAAGTTTCATATTCGAATGCAGTGAAATCTCTTAGGCTCTGTTTGGTGCGGCTTCCTCTGCGCGGTGCGGCGGGAGGCCGCGGTTTGACGCTATTTGGCACTGCGTTTCGCTTGTGCCAGCCGTGAATCCGGGTGAAACACCCACCGCGGGTGAGACCCCGCGACCAGCGTTACCGCTCCGCTTTTTTACCCCCGTACTCCTAATTTCTCCTTCGTTAGTTCTCCCGCGTTCTTTACTGCCTCGCTCCCCACCGAGTGTGACCTACCGCTGCCCTAACTGTAATTCCGGAGATCTTCTCCTTCCAGTATAACAATTCTCAGCCAATATTTTCTTTGAGAAATCTCTTGTTTATTGCGGATTTGCATGGCGAAGTTTTTTTTTTCTTATCCTTCATCTCTGTTTGAGAATGTTCATGCAAAGCAAAATACAAATGATATGCTTAGCCCTCGGATCTATAAGAAATTTCTAGTTTATCATTTTTTTTTTTGAGAATGCTGATGCAAACAACCTTTTCTTTCAAAAAGTCGGATAAAACATATGTCTCAATAACATACAGAGACCCATAAATGAGGCAGTCAAGTAGATAGCCTCTGAATAATGTGTTCCAAGAAAATTGTGTAGATTCTACGCTTATATGCTGTTACCTCTGTGGGGCATATAGCAAGAAAATTGTGTATGATAGGGCGTATGATAGGGCAACAGAACTTGGTTGCCACCATTGTGATTCTCACTTCAGACAAGAATCAACAGTTCTCGTCTGTTAGAGCATGCTCATGCAAACCGAATTGCAAAATGTTATGTTTAGAGAAGTTCTTTTTTTTCAATGACACCCATAATGAGGCAGTAAAGTAGATAGCCTCCGCATAATTTGATCTGTCATTTTATGCTTATATATTATGCTTATATATTGATACCCCTTTGGGAAATACAGTAAGAAGATTGTTTATGGTAGGGCAACAGAACTTTTTTGCCACCATTCTTATTGACACCCCTATGAAATTTCAGCTATTCTTGTTATGCTTACAGAATCTCCTCTTTTTAATTACACAAACACACATAAATGAGGCAGTCAAGTAGATTGCCTCTATAATTTGTTCAATTCCATGCTATGCTTATATACCGATACCCATCTGGGGCATATAATAACAAAATTGTGTATGATAGGGCAACAGAACTTGGTTGCCACCATTCTTATTCTCACTGCTATGAAACATCAATAGTTGATGTCATGTTTGACCAAATCGAATTGCAAAATGTTATGCTTTGAGAAGTTATTCTAACAGCAATGGTGGCAGTAAAATAGATATATTCTGAATAATTTGTTCCATGGCAAAGTGTGCTTAGGTACTCATACTCCACTGGGGCATGTATTATGAAAGGGCAACAGAACTTCATTGCCTCCATTGTGACTCTTACTCACACGAAACATCTGTACTTCTTCTCTAATTTATGCACACACACACATCCAAATGTGAGGCAGTAAAACAGATAGCCTCTGAATAATTCGTTTCATGCCATTATATGCTTAGATAGTGCTACCCCTCCGGGGCATATAATAAGAAAATTGTGTATGAAAGGGCAACAGAACTTCATTGCCTCCATTGTGATTCTTACTCACATGAAACATCTGTACTTCTTCTCTAGTTTATTCACACACAAGCACCCAAATGTGAGGCAGTAAAACAGATAGCCTATGAATAATTTGTTTCATGCCATTCTATGCTTAGATAGTGCTACCCCTCTGGGGCATATAATAAGAAAATTGTGTATGAAAGGGCAATAGAGCTTCACTGCCTCCATTGTGATTCTTACTCACATGAAACATCTGTACTTCTTCTCTAGTTTATTGACACACACACCCATGTGTGGGGCAATAAAACAGATAGCCTCTGAATACTTTTTTTCATGCCATTCTATGCTAAGATAGTGCTACCTCTCTGGGGCATATAATAAGAAAATTGTGTATGAAAGGGCAACAGGACTTCATTGCTTCCATTGTGATTCTTACTCACATGAAACATCTGTACTTCTTCTCTAGTTTATTTACACATATGAACCCATAAGTGAGGCAGTAAAACAGATAGTCTCTGAATAATTTGTTTCGTGTCATTCTATGCTTAGATAGTGCTAACCCTCTGGGGCATATAATAAGAAAATTGTGCATACATGTATTATGAAAGGGCAACAGAACTTCATTGCCTTCATTGTGATTCTTACTCACATGAAACATCTGTACTTCTTCTCTATTTATTCACACGCACTCACTCATAACGCACTCACTCATATGTTTGGCAGTAAAACAGATAGCCTCTGAATAATTTGTTTCATGTCATTCTATGCTTAGATAGTGCTACCCTTCTGGGGTATATAATAAAAAAATTGTGTATGAAAGGGCAACAGAACTTCATTGCCTCCATTGTGATTCTTACTCACATGACACATCTGTACTTCTTTAGGTTATTCACCCACACTCACCCATATGTGAGGCAGTAAAAACAGATAGTCTCTGAATAATTTGTTTCATGTCCTTCTGTGCTTACATACTGCCACCATTGCTATTCTACCGTTATGAAACATCAGTACTTCATCTCTTTTTTTTTCACTGACACACACACCCATTTATGAGGCAGTAAAATGGATAGCCTCGGCATTATTTGTTTCATTTCATTCTATACTTACATACTGCTATCCCTCTGGGGCATATAATAAAAAATTTGTGTATGAAAGGGCAACAAAACTTCAGTGCCTCCATTGTTACTCTCACTCATATGAAACATCTGTATTTGCTGTGTTTTTTGAGCATGCTCTTGAAAACCGAATTGCAAATTGTTATGTCTGAATAATTTGTGGGCATGTAATAAGAAAATAGTGTATGAAAGGGCAACAGAACTTGGTTGTCACAATTGTTATTCTCACTGCTATGAAACATCTGCAGTTCTTCTCTGTTTGAGCATCCTCGTGCAAATAGATTGCCTCTGAATAGTTTGTTTCATAATATTTTATGCATATATCTTGATACCCCTCTGGGGCATATAGTAAGAAAACATTGTATGAATGGGCATCAGGAAATTGTGTTTCATGTCATTGTATGCATATATCTTGATAGCCCTTTGGGGCATTTAGTAAGAAATTTCTGTATGAAAGGGAGACAACTTCATTGAAACCAATGTTGTTATTAATGCTATGAAACATATGCAATTCTAGTCTGTTTGAGAATGCTCATAAAATACAGTAATGGAGAATGTTATGTGAAGTATTATTATGACATTGTTTTTTTTAGTATTGTTGCATTTGTATGTTTCATTGTAGTAAAAAAAATGGCTAATAAGACGAAATAGATTGCTACACCGGTCTTGTTGGAAAAAGAAACAAAAATATTATTTTGCGATATTTGCCTCAAAGCGATCGAAATAGGAAACAAGCCAACAATTTTCTTCAACAAGGAAGGGTGGCAAAATATTACCAAAAATTTCAAGGAAATTACAAACAAAGAGTATGGCAGAATGCAATTGAAGAATAAGTGGGATCAGCTTAAGAAAGAATGAAAGATTTGGAAGGACTTGAAACGCGGCTCAACAGGATTGGGGTGGGATCCGTTGAAGCAAACAATTGATGCACTGGATGAGTGGTGGACTGAAAGACTTGCGGTGAATATTCTTACTCTATTTTGTTAATTTTTTCACTCTCTAATGTACAATAATTAGCTTTTCCTTAATTTCTTTCTAGGTAGTTTCTATAGCAAATAAATTTAAGATTTTCGGAGTTGAGTTAGAATTGGAGGAAAAGCTCGACCGCATGTTTGACAGGGTGGTTGCAACGAACAACTATGCATGTTGCCCAAGCGAGACAGAATTTTCTGGGAATATCGTGAATCTTGGAACCCCAGGAGGTTTAGGTGATTCCACTGATGTCCTCAGTCCGAAGCAGAACGAATATGAGACCACTTTCCCTTCCAAGCGGTCGAGGGTTGACATAAAAGAAAATCTGATGCTGGTTTCCTTAGAAACGAACTCTTGCAGCTGGTATCTTCTTATAATGCAGAATGTCAGACTTCTCATTTAACCACTATAGAGGAGGCACTACAAATTTTGAGTGATTCACCCGAAATTTATGAGAATGAAGCATTGTATCTATATGCAACAGAATTGATTGGGGATCCAGTCCGTAGAGATATCTTTGTGAAGATGTCAGCTGCATGATGAACGCCTTATCTCTAACGTTTTTACGATCGCTCAATTATTTGAGATATTCATTGGAACAATAACATTTATAATGCATTTTCTTTTAATTTTCTATTGTTGTACTTGAGAACTCTTTTATATTCATGTTATGATATGCAACCATCTTCCTTTTTGTATTACTCAAATTTTTACGTTTTAGTAACTCATTAATGTATAGGGTTACGGCTGAAAGATACCGATTCTCATGGATGTAAGTAGAAGACGACAGATGCCGGTTAACATGGATGCATGCAGAAGAAGGTGGAGAGGGATGTTGGTTACTGTCATATGCTTAATCTACAAGTACTACAACTCGTACATTGATCGGTCGCTGTGTATGACATCTTCATATATCGTTGATAAATCGGTTGGGGAGTTGCTAGTGGGGCACTCCACAAAATTTAGTAATATATTTTGAATGAGCCAGGAAGTATTCATCGATCTTCTTAAGGAACTCGTAGGAGCTCACAGACTTCATGGTTCATCCAAGATCACTTCATGTGAGGTGCTCACAATAACACTGTACATACTATCTCCGAATGAATCTATGCGAAGGACATTGGAGCGTTTTCGACACCCATCCGAGACAATTAGTATTTACTTTTTAATCAGATTGAATGCACTTGTTAGTTTTTTCTCACATGACATCAAACCATCCGATCCTAAGTTCGAGCAGATAACCTCAGAGATATCACACGATGTGCGATATATACCCTTATTTAAGGCAATGTCTCGAGAGTAGTTGAGTTTTTTTTTTGGACAATGCAATGTTCTTTAGAACCTAACTTTCGCTTACACAACATTGCTTTGGCGCAACTGACGGAACACATGTTGACGCACGAATTTTGAATAATGATAAAGTTGCATCATTGGTATTTGCAGTAGCACGACCCAAAATGTCATGACTGTTTGCGACTTTAACATGTGTTTTACTTTTGTAATTGTCGGTTTGGAGGGGAGCGCACATGATAGTCGAGTTTTTTGATCTGCAATATGGAATGTTAGTACCAACTTTCCACATCGACCGACAGGTAAGCCCAAGCATAAGTACATAAAAGACTTCAATTTAATATTCATATTAATTTCAGTATTTATCAAACAAATACTACTTGGTCGATGTTGGATACCCATTTCAGCAAGAGTATCTAAAGTCATTTCTTGATACGCAGTATCATATAACAAACTTTGAACGTGCAAACAATGTTACACGAGATAGAGAAGAAATGTTCAATAAATAACATTCATCGTTGCGTGGTGTCTTTGAGAGAAGTTTTGGTGTGTGAAAGAAGAAATGAGTGATACTCCGTGATATGCCTCCTTAAATGTTCTTCAAGCAGGTACAAATTATATTAACTACAACGACTCTCAACAATTACATTCAAAAACATCATTCTCGTAACGATATTGACTTTCATTTGATGAAGGATGATCAAGAACATGTGCCTGCAGAAGCTTATGAGTATCGTTTGGGGCAGTAGACACAACATGACAGTGAGGCATCCACACTCTATACTGCGGATGGGGAAGGTGCAAACGAAATGACAGCGTTGAGAGAACGTATTACTGATGTGATAGTAAGCAGATGATTGGAAAATTACAAATTTAATTACTTTTAGTTTAATACAATTATGTAGTTTATTGAAATTTTGCTCGGATTAATTTTGTTTAAAGTGCAAGTGTTCTTTAGTTTGATTATGTAAGTTGGTGGAACATTACTTTGTGTCTTTATTTATGCTTGTTTGTTTGTTGGTGCAGAAAATGGAAGTTCAAATCTATATTACCTTTCTTTATAGCAGTTAATGCCCTTTTCTCCGTTCTAGAAATCATTTACAACAGGGCACTTTTTTCTTATATTAATTCATTTTATGCATGGTAGCTATAATATAGGAGTTGGTTTATTATTAACGATATTTGGCTATTGTTTTTTCTTCTGCTGCAATCAGGAAAATATGAGCTCAATGATTTCAGGAACATTCTGACGATTTCTCTGCCACTGTAGCCTCTAGGCTTCCCAACTGACGTCAAGTCGGTCGCACAACTACGGAAGAAAATTCTTACCCGCCCTCGGGGCGTCGCTAAACAGTATCGCTTCTTCCGTTGGGCAGACAATTCGACAGATTCCCCTGACGACAGTGATCCGGAATAGAGAACATTCATTGAGGAAAGTCTAGCACGGGAGTTACACCGTCAGGATGTTAAAAATAATGTAATCATCTTATTAATTGTCATGTTAATAGTTTTAGACTTTTTTTTTTGCACTTTTGATACTCACTGTGAAGCGAGCTATGTATCTGTAATTCTGTACTATTTTTAAGTAAATTTTTGCCATTAAAAGTATTAAATTTATGACTATCACGGTTCTGTCATGCACAACATTACAAAACAGAGGTAGAATTGTAATTTTTACAGAAATAACTGTTTCACAGTTGTTTTTACACAGTTGCCCCAAACATGCAGTCATCTTCCTCACAGCAGATTCCCCACAGCAGTTTCCTGGGGCAACGCAGCTGAAGCTGAGAAGCTGAAAAGTTGCAGCTGCTCCAAACAGATCCTTATGCATACTATGATATGTTCTTGTCTAGATTTATCTTATGTAGTCAGTGCAGTTCGTAGATATATGACTTATTTGGGTAAATAATATTGGAAAGTAGCCCGGTGGATCCTCAGGTATCTATTTTGGAACAAAAAATGTTTGATTGCAATTTTGGGGGACTACAAATAGATTTATCGACTATGTTGATTTAGATTTTGCTGTAGATCTTGATTGAAGGAGATCACTTGTATTGGTGGATGTGTGATTAACTGGAATGCTACTTTACAGACAACAACGACACTATCTACAACTGAAGCTAAGTACATGACAATTATTGAAGCTTGCAAAGAAGCTATTTGATTGAAGGGTCTATTTAAAGATCTTAGTGAAAAATTGAAGATAACCACACTGATTTGTGATAGAGTACTATTTATCTCAGCAAATATCAAATGTTTTATAAGAGAACTAAGCACATTGATGTTTGTTATCACTTTGTTCGTGAAGTTATCGCTCGTGGTGATATTGTTGTGAGATCAATACTCATGATAGTTTCGTGGATATTATGACTAAATCACTTCCAATAGCCAAGTTTGAGCATTTTAGATCTGGTTGATGTTCATTCCTGATTATTAGAGCTTTGTGGAAGAGGTGGAGAAAGTTCTATTCTATATTCTTTGGAAATTTGTTTCAAGGTGGAGATTGCTAAATTTGTGACCCGAATTATTTTGCCACTCATGCTAACCGTCTCGTAGGGAAAGTATGATGACGCTGATTGAGGCTTTAGAAAGAAACTGTAAGCACACGAATTGAAGGTTTCAACCATTCAATAAAACTTATAATAGTCTTTAGATTGCAATCAGTGTGCTATTGCTTTACTGACCCTCTTTTTATTATTTCTTTTAAAAGGGTCCTGCTAAAACTATAAATACCCCTTATTTATTTTTTGGAAAACACTCTCCACTTGTAATCTCTTATTTGATAAAGTGAATTCTCCTCCTCTACCCGTGGTTTTTCCTATCTTGGAATTTCCACGTAAATTTGTATATTTTTTCTTTTGTTTATTTTATTATCCGATGCATCAATTAATATCAAATTATAACTATACTTGTTTCTTATGAAGTCTTTATTTATGCTTGAAATTTCTTTCATGATGAATTTCCTGTCGTTTATTATAAAAAGATTACCGTGTTATGTTCAATTTGTGTACCATTCTTAAAGAATAAAAAAAATAATGCAAGTCTTGAATGTTATTAATTTGAACTTGGACTTACAGAAATTCGAAGGTCTTCATATTTTACTGTGTTTCTGATGCCATGACTGTATCCACTCTATGTACTTGCTCTACTACAAATGGAATGCAAATTTCAAGAGCTTCAACAAACTTATTTACTGATGCGAAACCTTCGATTTCCTTACGTAAATCTCCACTCTTTCTCAACCCATTTAATATTTACAAAAGCAAGCAAATTGCAAGAAGTCATTTTTCATTCAGAAGTGAATCCTCTTCAGTTGAGGTTGGAAACTTACCTATTACACCAAAACCAAAGTTTCAGCTTGACGATGTAATTGAGTCCCAACAATTTGAAAGAGATACCTTAGATGATATCTTCAAAGTGGCTCTGGAGATGGAATCGATTGAGAAGAATTCATCTGGAAGCAAAATATTAGATGGTTTCTTGATGGCGACCTTGTTTTATGAGCCTTCAACAAGAACCAGACTTTCCTTTGAATCCGCAATGAAAAGATTGGGAGGAGAGGTTTTGACGACTGAAAATGCACGAGAATTTTCTTCAGCTGCAAAAGGAGAAACTCTCGAAGGTATAATAACTTTACTCACGATGTGTACCAGTTAATTTCCTTGGGTTGATGACTAAGAAAACTTGACTTGCAGACACTATAAGGATAGTTGAAGGCTACTCTGATATAATTGTGCTTCGTCACTTTGAAAGTGGGGCTGCCAGAAGGGCGGCTGCTACTGCAAATATTCCGATTATTAATGCAGGAGATGGCCCTGGACAGCATCCAACTCAGGTTTGTTTTTGGGTAATATAAATCAAACCTATTTTAAATTTCATGGGAATTCTGATATAATTTCTCTAATAATGCCAACACTTGAGTTTGAGATTCATTTTTTAATGTGAGGCAAGTATAAAGTAGGCATTTTTTTTCAGTTAGAATTATTTGAAGATGTCATGCTCTATTAAAATTTTAACTAGAAAACCTTGACCTGATGTCAATGTTCTTTTAGTCCTAATTTTTAAATAAGTGACGTACTTATACAAGAAATAAAAGTGTGCTCATTCATTGTGAGTTGTAAAGGAAGAAGGCTTTTGATGTCTTTCTTTCTTATTTGTTTTTCAATTTCTTCTTTCCTTTGGGAAAAAGCCACTTATAAGAAAGGCTCTTAGTCGCGCCAACAATGGCAGCCAAAGGGAATGAACTAGTTTTGATTTGCGTGCAAGTAGAATATTTATGGATTTGCGTGCAAAGGTGTTGTTAAATTTTTTTTCTGACCTTTTTTTGTCAGAAATTCCTTAATAAGAAAATTTTTTTGAATTCAGATTCAGTGTTAGATCTTGATACAACAAGTTGTTTTTTGCTCCATTAAGCTATAATATTTCCTTCAAACAATGTATGTTATCCTGAAGTAGAGCATCTATCTATAAATGATATAACTTAGTTCGCATCAGTAGATCCTTCGATTTATAAAGTATCTTTCCTTTTATATAAAGTTCTTTTTCCTGAACTTGAATTAAGATATCGAAAAATTTTGAAACTTGCATGAAAGTGAGTTTAAGGTTTGTACATATACTGACAGTCACAATTTAATGCATATGTAATATTTGGTCAAGTGTGGTATAAATAAATTAATTGTGACGTCGTCGCACCGTTTAAAAAACTCGTTCGTCGAGCGTTTCAAAAATGTTTCGAAACTACGTTCGCCATTTCTTTAATAGGCAGGGATGCAGGATCGACCCCGCGTCCCGCGCCTCCTCGCATTGGGGTAATAGTTACTCTCGTGCCCTTCTGCTCGGCCCCGCCCTTCCCCTCTCCAATCTTACTTCTTGTCCTTCACCTTTCGTTGAGATCGACACCGCTATTCCAGCTTGATCAAAAGGTCGCCGGGAGACTGAAGTCGTGCAGATCGTTGCTTGATCAAATGCTTTTGATTCTTCATAAAAACGAAAGCATGGATTCCTACACAACTCTTTCCTACTGATCGATCTCCACACAGAGTTCTCTTCTTCCATTCGGTTCGCATACAGAGCTCTCTTTTTCCATTCGGTTCGCAGAAGAGCTCCTTTCTTCCATTCGATTCACATAGAGGAGTTCTTTCCTTCCAATCGATTCGCTCGCTAGAATCTTCAACCAAGCAAGTAGAAACTCTTCTTCCTTTCTTGAATCTTATGCAATCACTTGGGATCTCTATTTTTAACTATCTATTGTATGAATTGCATGCTTTCGGTTGATATTCTCGATCCTCTCCTTTTCCTTCTTGATCTATACATTCTTGATGGTTTCCACTTACCCAATATTTCTGAATCGCAACACCCACTCTTTTCATTTCTGGATTTTCAAGAACCCTAGGTAAAATATCGGTGTTAAAACCCTATTCTTTTTCACTGAAATTAGCTAGTTAATTGATTTTTTTAACGGTGTAAGACAGTTGTCAATCAAAAGCTACTTCTTGAACGTATTCATTACTGCATAGTTTACAAAACTTGACTTCATGTTCATTTTTTTTAGTCATATGCAGAAGTTAGTGCATAATTTGATGTGTGAAGAATCATTGTATTAACATCCGAAGTATGCTATGCTCACTATAGGAAGGGTTACATTCACACAATAATTAAAATAGAAGTCCTATTTTGTTGCCTTCTCCTAAAAACGTGACATTTTCAAGAAACCCTTTAGTTCTTACTCGATCTATTGTTCCTTATTGAACGTTTTAATTTTTTTTACTTTTAATTATAATTGTATTTCTTCTTATTTTATTTCTTTTGAAACTCACAAAATGATGAGCAATGTATTTTAATTTTTGTAACTCAACTGTATTAGTTTTATCTATTATTTTTCTCATTCAGTTATGTTGCAAACAACTTAAACAAACAAGGGCAAAATGATCATTTATCCAACAAAAGCTCGCAGTAAGTTATTCTGAATAAGCTGTCTCAAACAACAAGAGAGCTTAATCTAATAATCTGCAAATTATCAAATTATCAAAATAATTTGTTTATCAGCAGATTATAAATAATCAACAACTGCCCCAAACGGACCCTTTATCTTTGATATTGTCCCGTGTTTATTTCGGTTCTCTTTCTATCTGTCCAATTTTTGACCTAGTTTAATTTGGGTTTCGCATGGCATGTACTTCTTTTTTGTTTCTTTTAGAAGATCTATAGGATATATTTGTTAGGAGAGATGTTTCTCGTTCAGAGTGAGAATTTTTTATGCTTAAAATATATTTGAGTTTTCCAAACTCTTCGATTTCAAATTCTTTGACAAATTACTTTGTAAAGATCTTCTTTTGATTGTCATCACATGTAATAATTATATGGTCAACATATACAATGAAAATTTATATTTTTTCATCGGAGGAGCACTTTATGAAGAATGTATGGTCTCATTGTCTTTGTCTGCATCTAACTCTCATTATAGCTTTTATGAATTTGTCAAACCTAGCTCTCAAGGATTGTTTCAATCCGTCTTGAGCTATTTTTAATTTGCGAACCTTGTTCTTTGTGAAAGCACTTTCAGATCCTAGTGGTGAATATAAACCCCTTTTTCAATTTTCTGATGTAAAAATTGATTTTCTTATAATATTGTTGCATGGACTATCCAAAAGTAGCTGCTAGAGAAATCAGAATATGTATTGTAACCATTTTTGCAATCAAAGCAATATTTTCCTGATAGTGAATTTCATATGATTGATTTTATCCTTTGGCTATTAATCTTATCTTGTATCATTCTAAACTCCCATATGTTTTATGTTTTATAGAAAAATTTTACTTGCGTCTCACAATTTTTTTCTTTTGGCAATCTCCCATGTTTGATTTTTATTTAGGGCATTTACCTCTTTTCGGATAGCCTCCCTCAGATTTAGGCTAGCTTATTTCTTTTTGTATAAACTTGAAGGAGTATAGTGTTAGGATTTGTTGAATTCCGAGTTCTAAGGATATCAAGATGAAAGAAAGATGTTTCATCAAGTTTAACTTTCTTCCCTTAAAGATGAATTTGAAAAAAAAAAATTTTATCAAATGTGTTATCCAATGAATTAAGGATTCTTTTTATGTTGGGATGATAATATTTATGCCCCTTCTGAGTCTAGAATACCCATTGAACACACACTTCGAGCTCTTGGATCTAATTTTCTCTTTGTAAGAGAATGATAGTAATGTGTGATTAACATAATCATGAGCATTATTAGTCCGAAACATTTTGATATTTGTATTGACTTGATTTGCTATCGTGATAGTGAATATGAGAAGGATAATGATGACATCATATTTTTATTTGATAAGATATAATCAAGTAATTCGAGTGTAGTCATCAATGATGGTGACAAATGTTGTAGCACCAAAAATATTGAGGATGTTAGAGGGTCCCCAAGTATCAAAGTGAATTAAAATAAAAAGAGTAGAGGGTCCACAATTGCTGTAAAAAATAATATGATAATATTTTGCAAGTTCACAAATCTTGAAATGAAATCCTTGATATTTATATTGAAAAAAAGAAAAGGAAACATGCATTGAAGGATTTTAAAGGAGAGCAATCCAAACTTATAATGATGGTCCCATATGATGTTGGTATTGTCAGTGGAAAAGGAGTGTGCTAATTAATTATGTGCCTCAAGAGATATTGCACATACTTTTCTCTCGCTTGTTCGATTTTCTTCCTCATACTGGAGACCTGAAATATACAATAATAAGTAAAAGTTGGAGGCAGAAAACCCTAACCCACTATGATATTATATAGAAGAAGAAATGGCTAGATAAGCTTAGCTTGTTATACAAAACTGCACACATAAAAAAGGGTAATAGATAATTACAATAACAAACATATAACTTGTCTTTAGCCATATTTTGTTTTGATTATTTAGAGATTGTGAGTTAATGCCAATGCAACAATCCATTTACTTTTTCTTTCTTTTTTCGCATGTAAATTCATGGGAGAAATGTTTTCTTATAAGCAATGAATTTGTGGGAGAAGTATTTTCTCATAAACAGTAAATCCGCTCATCTATTTTCTTTATCTAAAATTTATTGATTCGCTTCTCTTGAAGAAGTGCTTTTATAATGACTTGGATCCCTTTGCATCTATACTTGTCTTAGATCTTGCATTCAATAGCAAATTAGCTTTAAATTTTTTGGATTCCAAAATAAATGTGGTGGAATGTGATTCAAGGGGAAAAAGAAGGGTGGTTATTATTTTTTTCTGGTGAAATTTTGAATATGAAAGCGAATATGAAAGCTATGCTAATTGGTAGGAAAAATGTTGATCTAGTTCAAGATGAATAGGATCTCCAAGTACTAACAAAAATTATTCATGTTTGGAGTCTTCTTGACAGCTTTTGCCTATTTTTTTCAGATTATTCTTTGTCACTCTTAATCTCATTGAGAGGATTCTAGTTTTATATTTTTCTTCAGATTTCCTTGATGCAAACCTAGGTTATTTGGGAGAAGGTGAGAAGCCTAATTTTATGTTTGAAGAAAAATTTTATCCGTGTATTGATGGACTAATCCTCTTCTTTTTTAATTCTGGCGTACATTTCAATAAATTTTCTCTTTGAAGAACTACTCGTGATTATTTTATCACAACATTGCCCCAAACTTAAGTAAAATAATCTCTACTGCGAGGCACAAAGGATCTCTTTGTGATGTTTATAAATTTCCATTTCAGCTAAGGGACACAAAAAGACTATAAACATAATCTAAATTCAAGATTAAATCTATATAATGTGGTTCTAGAAATTAAATTTAGAATGCAGATTTCCTCAATAACAAATATATAATTCCATGATAATGTAATTTGCCAGAAAAGAATCTGGCTTGAATTATTTTTTCTGATCCTTATGATTGATAAATTCCATGGAGTCAATATGACTTGACTAAAATTTTCTGGTCCTTAGGACCTTAAAAAATTCTTTATAGCTTTGCCTACTTTATAATAATCATAATGTTGCACAACATGCATCAACTTTTAGTGAGGAATAAGTTCACCAAAAGATCAAAAATGAAATTGAAATGATAAGAGTGTCAAGGTGTGTTTGTGTAGGCATAAACTTTATTTAATCCAAGATAGCTAATTACCAAACTTAAATACATAATAATTGTGGATTTTCTTGATATCTTGTATGAGATTTCTAAATCTCTAAAACATCTCATAGTATTGAAAGTATTGACTCTTGATAACTTTTTGGATCTTTTGGTTTATGTATTGATTTATTGCACCTTCTAATTTCTCACCTCTCTGATGTGTTGATAACTTTGCACTTATTAATACATGTATTTTTGTATTGCATATGATAATATTGCACTTTGAGAAAGGTTTTATGTTGTTATTGTAGATTGTAGCAGGAAAGGGGACGAATGAGAATCGAAATGGATCGAATTGGAGATTGGAGCAAATCTGGCCACTGGGCGCCTAGGTGCTTGACCACTTGCGCCAGTCCCCTCTCAAATGGAGTAAAAATCTTGAGAAGACAGAAAGTTGGTGCTGCTCATTGGGCACCTAAGCGCTGCCATCAGCGCCATGGCGCCGGTCCTTGTGTAAAAAGCCACTAGGTGCCTAGGCTGTCGAACCTGAATTTGACAGTTACAATAGTTCAAAACTTCGAGTTCGGGGAGAGATGTATAAAATGCTTGATCACGAATTAAGGAGGGCTTTTTCCTTTTTTTTTTTTTTTGCCAAAAATTCTTGAGGGGAGAACGAGAAGGGAAAATGTTATAAGAAGATCAGCTAAGAGAGGAGAAATGAGATTTGAGAGAACTTGAGAGACTTGTGCTTGTAACTTCATATTTTTTCAATTGTGAAGAAAGGGAGATAAGTTTTCTGGAGTTTTACTTTATTGATTGTATTATTCTACTGTTAATACTTCTGTATTTTAATTTCTCTTTCAATCAAAGGAGTTTATTGATGTGTTCAAGCATGAGTAGTGAGTAATTCTCTCCCTTGGGATGGGAAAGTAAGATTGCTAGATATGAAAGTTTTTGTGTGGGTTTGAGTGTAAACATTTTTTTGTAATGATGAGTCTCGGAAGAGATCATAATAGAAGCAACTAAGTTAATCACATTAGTCTAAGGTAACAAAAATGTATCCTTTAGGGCAATGCAAACTTATTGAGAGAATGATATGATTGGGATGGTAATTGAATTTATGGAAGTAAGTTTAATTTCTAGCCAAACTTCTTTATACTATTGGAAGGAGGTAAAGAAGAATTGTGCTCTCGTTTGTCACCTTGATTTTCTTTAAATTACTTTCATATTTAAAGGTTTTATTTGAATCATTTCAGGGGAGAAATTTTAAGTATTTGAAAAGCCTTTTACCTTCTTTATTGTTAACTTAGAATTATTTTTATACGATTTTCATTAAATCAACATTCCATGCTAGGATTAACATTTGTAGGCTAGAACTTTTCTTATTTAAATTCATCTCGTTTCCTGTAGGATCGACAACCGGACTCCAATCGCGATACTACTGATACGTCATGTATAATTGTGTGAGCAGTCTATGCTTCGCAGCACTTGGTGCATGTCAAATTTTTGGCGCAGTTATTAGGGAGCGATGGTGCATTTGATTTAGGGAAATTTTAATTGAACTTTTAGGTCTTAAACTTGAAAATTGTAGTGTTGTTGGTTTAATATTCCTAATTTTTTTGTCTTTACTTGTAAAATTCAAAAGCATCCTGTTTTAAACTTGTTTGATTTTGCACTTGCTTTGTTTCTTACTTTTTATTCCTGTATAATACTTGTTTACTTGTTCTTGATTTAGTAATTTATTTTGTTTTTGTTCCTTTTGTTTGATTTATCTTTTATTCTCTTTAGCATAGGGGTACCTTGCTAGTGAAACCTAATTAGTGTATACGCAGTTCAGAGCCTTTCAGACTTGAACCCTACTACCCTGAATTAGAGAGAACCGTTTAAAAAATCATAACTTAAAAGAATGCAACAAATTTTAGGAGAAATGGCTGACATTCCCGATAATAACCCCGAAGTCCATAATCAGAACATTATACCTCGACTCTTAAGGTATCAATCATACGGTAGATGAAATACACCTAAGAATCCATACCCTTGCCATAGAAGCCAATACCTTTGAATTGAAGTTTGCTATCATCCAAATTTTGCAGAATAATCGATTTGAGGGACACCTTCTGAAGATCCAAATCTTCATTTAGCGAGTTTTTTAGAATTTTATGTTGCATTCTGCTACAACAGTGTCTCTAACAACGTCGTGAGGCTCAGACTTTTCCATTTTCTTTGAGGGATAAAACTATGGTGTGGCTAAACTCCTTAGCTCCTGGATCAATTAGGACTTGGAGCGTCCTTGCCTATAAATTCTTAGCAAAATAATTCCCACCTTAGAAAACGGCTAAACTTAGAAATAACATTACTTTTTTTTGCCAGTATGATGGTGAGTCAATTTATAAAGCATGAGAAAGGTTTAAAGAACTCCTTAGGAAATGTCACCACCATGTTTTACTAGACTGGTTAATAATTCAAACTCTCTATAATGGGTTGGTAAGATCTCTTAGGTCAATCATAGATGCTACCACAGGTGGTTCTCTCATGGTAAAACCTTTCGATGATGCCTATTCTTTGATTGAGGATATGACTACAAATAATTTTCTATGGTCTTCTAACAGAGTCAACCTTAGGAAGGTAGTCAACGTTCATGACACATATTCTTTCACTTTTGACTTCCCAAGTAGTGGCTATCTCTAGGAAACTATATCAGTTAGAGTTAAATCAACCATAAGGAACACCGATAATAGAGGAGAATTCATATGGACAATTGGTGGATTTTAGTGCTTAGCCTCTTGAGACCCTGAATGTCATTAACAATAGGTTTAATAACCCTTACTCCAATACTTACAATCCCGGGTGGAAGAATCGTCCCAATTTAATTGGAATAATAATAGTCAAGGGATGGGAAACCAACCGTGGAGGAATAATCAAACAAATTCTTTGGGAATTGGAATAATCAGAGAAGTTTCAATTCAAAACCATTGTACCCACCTGACTTTGACCAAAATTAACAGTTTAAGGAAAATAAGTTGTCTTTGGAGGAAATAGTATTGCAGATGGGGAATCAACTGCAAATTCAAGCTGTAACTATAAGAAACTATGAAAATTAGTTGGGTCAAATAGCAAATTCCCTTAGTAACAGATCCCAAAAAACACTTTCTAGTAACACTGAGGTTAATTCAAAAGAAAAAAAATAATGAGCATGTGAAAGTCATTAAGTTGAGAAGTGGAAGAGAATTGGAGGAAATGATTAGGAAAGAGCCCGAGGTGCTAGAAGAGAACTTTGAGCCTGAAAGATCAATAGAAGACTCTTCTAAAGACTTAGGAAAACCGACCACGCCCCTTAGGAAGGATTTAGAAAGGTCACCTTTGCCTTTTCCCTAGAGACTTTAGAAGCACAAATTGGATCAATAATTTTCACGATTCTTAGAAATGTTTAAGAAGTCGACCATTAATATCTCTTTTGTTGATGTTTTGGAGCAAATGTCTCGTTATGTTAAGTTTATAAAGGATATCCTGAATAAGAAGAGAAAACTAGGAAACATTAGTTTCATCCATTGCTGAGCCGCCTAAGGTTGAACTAAAGGTTATATCTAAACATCTGAAGTATGCTTATTTGGGGGAGTCTTCCACATTACCTGTAATTATTTCTTAAGAACTAAATAGTTTACAAGAAGACTTTGATAAGAGTTCTAAGGAGTTTTAACAGAGCCTTTGAGTGGACTTTAGCTGGTATTAAGAGGATTAGTCTGTTGATATGTATACATAGGATTCTCATGGTTGATGATCATAGACCTAGGGTTGATCCACAGAAGAAACTTAAACTTTATGATGAAGGAGGTAGTTAAGAAAAAAATTATGAAATGATTAGGCGTCGACACTATCTACATCATCTCAGACAGTATCTGGGTTAGTTTTATCCATTGTGTACCCAAAAAGGGGTGTGTGACTGCTGTTGAGAATGAACAAATTGAATTAATTTCTACGAGACAGGTTACAGGGGGACATATGTTTATTGATTATAGAAAGTTAAACTATGCCACTAGAAAAAATCACTTTTCTTTACTCTTTTTTAACCAAATGCACATGTGTATTGATTATAAAAAGACCACTTTTCTACTGAAAAAGTGCTTTTGGCAATTGTATATGCTTTGATAAGTTTAGATCCTATTTGATTGGAGCAAAAGGGACTATTTTCACTGATCATTAAACAATTCGATTTCTAATTTCTAAAAAAAAGATGCTAAACCACGATTGATCGGATGAGTATTATTGCTGCAAAAATTTGATAGCGAAATGATGGATAGAAAATATTCTGAAAATCAAATAGCGGATCACTTATCTTAGCTTGATCAGGAGAACTTCTATGCTTTAGATTATGATATTAATGAAAATTTCCATAATAAGCAACTCTTTGTTGTTTCCGATTTGAGTGCTCTGTGGTATACAAACATAATAAACTTTATTGTTAGTGATATTTTACCCTATGATTTGTCGTATCACTAGAGGAAAATGTTTATTCACGATGCTAGTATTAATTTTAGGATGACCCTTACCTATATAGAAAATGTAAAGTTTAGATAATTAAAAGGTATTTGCTAGTAGAAGAGACCCATGATATGATTATGAAATGCCATGATTTTGAATTTGGAGGGTATTTTGGGTTTATAAAACTGCATATAAGATTTTACAATCAGGATTTTACTTGCTTACTATATTTAGGGGTGTAAATGATTATATTAAAACATGTGACAAGTGAAAAAAAGTATGCAATGTTTCTAAGAAAGATGAAATGCTCTTGAATTATACTTTGGAAGTAGAAAATTTTGACATTTGGGGTTTAGATTTCATGAGGCCCTTTATACTCTTGCTAAGAAATCTCTATATTTTGGTTGCAGTGGATTATGTGTTGAAGTGGATTGAGGTTGTTGGTCTCCCTAACTGTGAGGCTCAGAGCATTTCTAAATTCTTGATGAAGAATAAATTTATCAGATTTAGAATGTTTAGGATGATTATTAGCAATGGGGGAAGCCATTTTAGGAATAAGAGGATAGAGACACGGGTTGAAAATTTTGGAATACAACATAAGATATCTACTGCATATGACCCTCCAACTAGCGGGCTAGCTGAGATATCCAATAGAGAGATAAAACGAATCCTAAAGAAGACCGTAAAACCTAATAGAAAGGATTGGACTGAGAGATTAGACGATACTTTATGGACTTATAGGACTGCTTATAAAACTCCTATATGAATATTTTATTATAGACTCACATTTGGGAAGACATGCTAGTTACCTGTTGAACTTGAGCATAAAGCATTTTGGGCAATTAAATAGTTTTGTTGAGAAGTAATTACTATACTTAAATGAACTTGATGAGATTATGGAGAAATCTTATGAACATGCCAAGTTATATAAAGAAAAAATGAAAAAAAAATGACACAATCAAAATATTCTTAGAAAAAAATTTGAGCCATGATAGAATTTTTTGTTGTATAATTCTCGATTGAAACTATTTACAGAAAACCTTAAATCCAGGTGGTCGGGATCATTTACTGTTGAAAGATTTACCCTTCGGAGCGGTTGATATTGCTGATCATATTAGTGGAAGGAAGTTCAAGGTAATTGGACAAACGAGGAAGAGAAACTTGTTATTATCGAAGCTTTGACTTTGGGTCAACCCAATTAGAATATCTGACATTGTCGGACTGATGACATTAAACTAAGCGCTTATTGAGAGGCAACTTAAGTTTATATTTGTGATTTTTGTTTTATGTTTTCATTTTCTTGTATTTATTTTGTTGTGTTTTCAGTATTGGTTGTTTATTTTTTATTTGTTTGTGTTGTTTTAGAGGATTTGTTGTGAAATTATTGTGTAGTTGGAAACATTTAGTGAAATGAAGTGAATCGGGCTGATGTTAGTCTGATGCCTAAGTGCTAATCGTTCAATTTTGGGCTCAGGGGCGCGGCATTTGAGTCATGTGCTTAGTTGGGCGCCTAGGCATTGCCCTTTTAGTGCTTAGGCGCCACCCACTCTATAATGCAGCACTTAGGCGGCGCTATCGCGACGCTGGGACGTCGTACTATCCTATTTCAAATATGTTTGGGTGCCTAGGTGGCAGCACCCTAGAGCCTAGGCACCAACACCTCAATGCCTGGGTGCCCAGAGCCGTATAAAAGCGAAAATAAATGTTTTTAAGATCATTTTCTTTAAAATTTCTCCCGATCCATTCTCCTTCATCCTTTGAGCATCCTAGGGCATCCGAAATCTTTTGATTTTCTCTTGATCTAGGGGTTTTGAAGGGTAGATCTTGCATTTCTAAGGTAAATATTGCTCTCCTTCGCTCTTTCCTTCAATTTTATTTGGTGCTTTTTTGAGGTTTTACCTTGAGATCTTAGGTTTGGTTGCTGATTAGTGAGTTTTGAGCCTGAGATCTTTGATTTGTTTGTGATTTACTGGTTGAAACGTGAAAATTGGCATTTTGAGCTTCACAATGCTTGTTTTGTTCTTCATTTGCTGCATTGTTTCATGGCACCCAAGACTAAAGGTGGAAAATTTAAATCATCCTTCGATTACAAAAAATTCGTTAGCACAAATGCAGAATGATATAACGATTTTTTGGTTTCGAATAAATTAATTCCATAGAGGGATTTTGAGAACCCAGGAGGTGTCGTGGGATCTATGATTGATAAGAGGGATTGAGAGCAGTTTTGCTTCCATACAGGCATTGCGGTGATTCCTGTTGTGCGGGAATTTTATGCGAACTTGTCTGTGACATCAGCTGATTCTGCCTTTGTTAGAGGAAAGCAAGTGAATTTCTCTTCTTCCAGAATTAAAGCTTTTGTTTTCGTTGCAAGCTTGTTCTGATATTTTTTTACTGCCAATTTACTCTTGTAGATTCTGACATAGTAGAAATTTTAAACTTTTTGACTAATGGTAAGGAACTTGGAAGGTGAGAAACGATATAAAAATTAATTTCCCTTCTGCTTTGACTGTTGTTTTCAAGGCTTGGCATTATTTCTTATCTACCAAGCTTCTTCCCTCTACGAATTTGAGTGAGGTTTCTAGGGATAGGGCTACATTGAATTTCTGTATTCAAATTGGAAAAACTATTGATGTAGAATCCCTTTTTCATCATTTCATTCATAATATGACAAAAGGGGGGTCTACAATCGGACTTGACCACCCTTCTACTATTTTCATTCTGTGCCAAAATTCAGATGTTGCTTATGAGAGTTTGGATGAGCAGCTAAAACTTCTGAAATCTATTATTAAAGAAAATAGTGGGGTTTACAGTCGACATCAGGTATTTAGGCGAGGTGAAAGTTCCTCTCGACCCTCTTCTTCTACTGCTAGACCTCACCTCTCCGCTTCTATGACGTCAATTAGTGGCTTGATACACTATAGGATGACAACGCAATCATACAGACGGAGATGTATGGTTTGGCTGACTGGGTGGCGCATATGGATTGACAAAATAAAAGCCAATTCGATCAGATTCGTAGTTTTTCAGGACACCCAGTTTGAGATGTATAGGAGGAATCAGTGGTTAGGAGATGAGATCCCGATTGTTTTTTGTGTACTCTCCCTATTTGCCTTATGAGAACACCCACCAGCCTATGACAGAATATCAGGAAAAGGAAGAAGAAGGAGGAGGAGAAGATGAGGGAGGTGATGATTGAGTTGGCTACAACTTCTGCTTGGTTGTTTCTTGTTGCTCCGATCTGCTACTGTTACTGCTAGTTGTTTTATTTTTGTTTTATGTTGTAATGTAATTTTATGTTTTATGGAACTCTGTAATATGTTTTTTATTTTATATTTGGAACTCTTATATTGTGCTATGCCTTGTATGTTGAGCAGCTTTTGTCGGTTGGTTCAGTTGCATATTGTGAATTTGTTTTGATACTATTCTCTGTTATGTTGATGCAGATACTTATGATTGTTAACTTTTGAGATTTTGTGTCTATGCTTATGTTATACTTCTGTTTTAGTTTATGCTAATTACATATGTGCATTTAATAATAAAAAAAAAAATTGTGGATTTAATAAGTTGGGGGGGATGCAGTGATGTTAAAATGCTTAACCCTTGCATGTAATCAAAACTTAAAATTTTGTTTTTCTTTTCTTAAATTGTGATGGATTTGAGTTAATGCTTGAACATTTCGGAACAATAGAATAACATAGACAGATGACATAAGTTCTATTTAGAGTTAACTGACATCGTTGGAACTTAAAAGTTTACTACCTAACAAAATTGGTTTTATCCATGTATTTGAATCTAAGATAGCTTTTATTGCTCGGTTAGCTAGTTTCAGTTGGATTGACATATTTAAAAGGTTAGCTTCAGATTAATAGAATTAGAAGATTTTAGTTTATAAGTCCTAAACTTTGAATTCGAAGAAATAATATGAAAAATAATTTTCATCTATCGATGTGATGGAGGAATTCAAAATCCTTATGGGCTGATCTATATATAGTAATGCCCTATGTTAAAAAAAATGGGAAACATTCATATGAAAAACATATGATAAAAGTGTGTTTCATGATCAAAACTAGAAGTAAAAGCAAAATATTATATGAACATTTGGGGAGAAGCTTGAGGAGAGGCTCTATGAAAAATTGGTTCCAATTAAAAGTTGATTCATTGATTTTTTATTCCAATTCAACCTTCATGTTTATAAACTATAAATTGATCAATTTGACTTAATAGGGGGTTTAACTTTTCAAAGTTGATATGTTCAATTGAATTAGTTAAGCTTGTAATCAAAAGTGCTTGAGAAGAATACAGGGATTTTACTAATTTTGGTGTGGAGTTATTGTTTTAAGGAAAGATTATGAAAGGAAGCTTTATAGAATGGATTGTTGTTATGTTTATGTAAGTTTTAGAAGTCTGGATTGAAGAAGACTATTAGCAAATGTCCACTATTTATAAACCCTTTGAAAATTTAAAAAATTAAGTTATGAAATTATTTGAGAGCAATTAACATCTAAGTTTGAAAGATTTTGATGTGTTGATAATTTTGCACTTATTGTTATCTGTATTTTTATATTGTATATGATAATACTGTATTTTGAGGAAGATTATGTTATTTTTGTATATCGTAGCAGGAAAGGGGACGAACGGGAATCGAAATAGATCAAATTGGAGATTGGAGCAAGTCTAGCCACTGGGCGCTCGAAAAGACAGAAAGTTGGCGCTGCTTATTGGGCGCCTAAGCGCTGCCATCAGTGCCTAGGCGCCGCGATCGCGGTGCCATGGTGTCAGCCTTTTGTGGAAAAATTTACAAGTGTGGCGCCTAGGCGCGCGAACCCGAATTTGATATTTATGGCGGTTCAAAACTTAAGTTTGGGGAGGGAGGTATAAAATGCCTGATCACGAATTAAGGAGGCTTTTTTTCTTAGTTTTCTTTTAACAAAAATTCTTGAGGGACGAACGAGAAGGGAAAAGGCCAGAAGAAGATCAACTAAGAGAGTAGAAGTGAGGTTTGGGAGGACTTGAGAGACTTGTGCTTGTAAGTTCATCTTCTTTCAATTGTGAAGAAAGGCAGAAAAGCTTTCTAGAGTTTTACTTTGTGAACTGTATTATTTTATCAAATGAATTTATTGATGTGTTCAAGCATAAATAGTGCGTATATACTAATTCTCTCTTGGGACGGGGAAGTAAGATTGATGGATGTGAAAGTTTGTGTGGTTTTAAGTGTAAACGTTTCGGAGATGGCTAACTTCCTGGACTTCCTTTACACTTCTTTTTGGTCATTTGATTTGCTAAAATCTGTTGATTTTTTAGCCTTGGAAGAGATCATAATAGAATCAACTAAGTTAATCACATTAGCCTATGGAAATAGAGATATATCATTTAAGGTAATGCAAACTTACTGGGAGAATGATATGATCGGGATAGTAATTGGATTTTTGAAAGTAAGTCTAATTTCTAGACAAACTTCTTTATACTACCGGAAGGAGGTAAAGTTGAGTTGTGTTCTCGTTTGTTACCTTGATTTTCTTTAAATTACTTTCACATTCGAAGGTCTTATTTGAACCATTTAAGGGGAGAAATTTTAAGTACTCGTAAAACCCTTCACCTTTGTTGTTAACTTAGGATTGTTTTTATAGTATTTTCATTAAATTATCATTTCAGGCTAGGATCGACATATGTAGGCTAGAATTTTTCTTACCTAAGTTCATCTCGTTCCCTGTGGGATCAATAACTGGACTCAAATATCGGTACTATTGATACACCTTGTATGCTTTCGTGAGTAGGCCGTGCTTCACAGCACCTGACGCTTGTCACCCATCCCACCCACCCCCCTAGTCTTCAAAAATGGGATGTTATTTTTATCTTATGTACTTTTTAAACTTGCGACATGTTTGCTGTTGACCTTTTTTTTTTTTTTCTGTTTCTTTTTTAATTTCTTCCCATAGTAATAATAATGGACTTTTTAGTCTCAGTGCTAATTCTCAAACCATCAAGTCTACTTTTCAAAATTTTCCTTCGTAGATGCTACCCAAAAGTTTCCAAAGTATACTCATTTTGCACTCTATTACTATAGATTTTATTGAACGTCATCTTTTCATTTTTATTTCTATCAGTTTCAAGTTGTTTGTGGTAATCTCTTGTTTTCACACTGATTGGATTCATGCAATATGTTATTTTTATTACAATGTTATAAATTTAACCTTTAAATCTCTGTTTTTCGTCAATATTTTGTTGTACTCTCTTGTTTGCCCATTGTCATAGTGGTCATAGTTTTTCAACAAAATTTTAATGCTTGTTGTAGACCACCTAACGCAATCCTCCACTTTTTACATAATTTGCCCAATGCATGGATTAGAAAAAAATATTTTTTGTATACTTTTGAATACTACTTTAAACCAGTTCCAGCAAGTCAAATTCATGATTTTATTTCAAAAGATATTATAGAATTTGGTCAGCTCCTACATGAATGCTCGAGCTTGGAATATGACAAATCCTGAATATTTTTTGCTTTTGACAGGCTCTTTTAGATGTCTACACAATCGGAAGAGAATTAGGAAGATTTGATGGAATAAAATTGGGCCTGGTGGGTGATCTTGCTAATGGAAGAACTGTTCGTTCGCTGGCTTATTTGATTTCAAAGTACCAAGATATCAAAATCTACTTCATCTCTCCTGATGTTGTTAAGATGAAGGTAAAGATTTATCCAAAATAACAAACTGATCTTATCACAACTTTCTGAGTCTGCTTGGGTTTTTGGTTGGATGTAAAATCGGTGTAGCATTTGGATTGTAAGGGGGAACTCGAATGCAGTGTATAATTTCAGTAAATTTCAAGTTCACCGTATGGCTCATTTGTGGTGTATTCCAAACATGTAAGATTCAGCCAACTTTCAAATGCATCGCAGAAACTACCACCACTGAGCGCTCTCTACTGCAGCCAGTCGTTGCCGCTACTATCTGCTAGCCTCCCGTTGATGAGTTTTATATTGATTTCATTTTACTTTGAATCAAATATAAAATAGTAAATTCTTGCATTTATTTTATCTCTAAATTCTTACATTTATTTTATCTCTAACGGAACAAATCCAAAATATTTCAAATCTATTACATTTCAATTGACTAAAGTGTCTAAATAGTCCCCTTACTATTTACATGGGGCCATCTTAGTCCCAAAGTCTACAAAAATCTCAAATTAGTCTCTCGACCCTTTTAATATGAGCTAAAATAGACCCTAATGAGGACTATTCTAGCCCTCATTAAACAAATCTGGGACTAAATTGACATTTTTATCGATTCTAATAGTTTCCTACATAGAGTTGTGGGTTCATTTTAACATATTTCTCTATTTCAGTCATTATCTATTCTTTTTTCGACAAACCATAAAGCCCTTAATGGAGGTATATTATTGCCATATCAGCCGAAACGTCCTGTTTACTTGTACCTATCAAGCAAATTGCACATTTTTCAAACTCAAACTAAATGATTGCTTAATCTATAGTTTTCCTTTTTCAATGAAAAATAGGATGATATAAAAGAGTATCTGACAGCAAAGGGTGTTGAATGGGAAGAAAGCAGTGATCTGTTGGATGTGGCATCAAAATGTGATGTAATATATCAAACGAGGATCCAGCGAGAAAGATTTGGTGAGAGAATAGATTTGTATGAAGCAGCTCGTGGAAAATACGTAGTAGACAATCATGTTTTGAATGTGATGCCAAAGCATGCAGTTTTGATGCATCCCCTTCCAAGACTTGACGAGGTTTAATCAAGTTTTATTGCATTTTTCTGATATATTCTTGTCATTATAATACCGAGATGTAAATAATACTTTGCAGATTGCACTGGAAGTGGATTCTGATCCCAGAGCTGCTTATTTTAGACAAGCAAAGAATGGATTGTTCATAAGAATGGCTGTTTTAAAGCTTCTACTTCTGGGTTGGAGATGAAAGGGAGTTTACCATCTTACAGAATTGAATCCAGGGGAAATCACCGTGAGCTGAGAATGAGTATGGTTTTTTTTACATGCGATATCCATCTTTTTGGAGTTATATTCTCATTGTTTATTAGCTGATTTTATTTTTTTTTTCGCATTTAGGGTGGACTTTTATCTTATTTTTGCTCCTCTGGATGAGACTCAGTCGAAATTTTTTTTTTTCCTGCAAGAACTGGCAGTAAAGAGATGGAACTCAGTGACGCTTCTTTATAATAAGTATTAGTCTTGGATCTACGTATTTATTTTTGTGGGAATGCGTTGAATCAGTTAATGATTTGAATAAAGTATATTTGATTTCATTAAATAGTTTTCCATGTTTAGGTTTGGGATGTGATTTTTTTCATAACTCAAATCTTACAATGAAGTTTTTTTTTTTTTTTTGGCTCAATCCATCTCATATTTGATTGAATATCACTGTTTTATAGTTTTTTTTTAATATAAATCAGGTTACCCTTTCCCAAAAGTTTTCTAGAATGGCACACTTAATTGTGAAATTCTTGATAGAGACTGACCAGCTTTATCAAAAGTTGTCTTTGTGCATTATGACCAAATTTTTTATTTTTTTTTTACTTTTATCAGCTTATTATTCTTTCCTTCACTTCTAATGCGAGATTAAGATCATTTTTGTCCCATTTATTATTTGGGTCTTAGTTCCAACAGTCACTTCCTGCTAAGGTAGATGGGCTTCTTTGGATTTGGGTATTTATAGTCCACTAGCATTTGCATGATATGCTTGAATCATACATCATGTTAGAGTTTAGGTTGTTGTGTTGATGTCGAACATTAACTTTATTGTTGATGGTAGGTGTTAGCACTGGTGTCAATAATGTTGTTAGGCCTTGTTTGCAACGACAATGTTGGTGTTTGTGTTAGCTATATTGAGATGATGGTGAACATTACCACTAGCATTAATGTTGGTGTTGACATTAGGCATCAATTTTGTCAGCATTGATCAGCATTGGCCTTATTGGCAAGACAGGCTTCGACTTTATTGTTGGCAACTGTCTGCTTGGTTTCGATGGTGGGCATTGATGTTTAGGGTTCGGTGTTGGCTTTAGAGTTGAGTCAAGAATTAGCCTTAGACAATGATAGGTTGTCATTATCGATAATGGCAAATGTCGACGTTGGTATTAATAAAGATGTCATCTTTTAAGGCGATGGTGGGACTTAGGAGTGTCAAAAATTGACACAACGATTTGAACTCAACCCGACTAGACAAAATCTAGATGCAGCTTAAACAAATTGATTCTGCAGTCAAATTTGAGATTATAATCGTAGCTCTTGTAATTTTTTGGGTCAAGTTTTGGTCGACTTGCCAACCCAAATTTGATCTAATTGTCTCATATTAAATAGGTTGTGCGGGTCGACTTGCCAACCCAAATTTGATCTAATTGATCAATTTCTTTTTTGGGTCTCCAGAAGGATGGCTTAGAGTAAAAAATTTTAGCCATTCAACTAGAAGTTAGATCCCTCCATCAAATGATTCGAGTCCCTATTGATCCTATAATATTTTCTTCGACATCATATTAACTTAAAAATAGCAACTTAATAATATTAATGTTAAATGATCTTGAGCTCCTCAAATTTATCTCATGTAAATATTTTATTCGGCAAGCACAAAAGATTTAGGGGTTGTCTGATCCCTTCAATGATCTTCAAAAATTTTAAACATATTTCATATGCTATTTAGGTTCCTTTGAACTTGCACTGAGGCAATCTTAGTATTATATACATACATACATACATACATACATATATATTATTGGAAAGGCGAGCTGAATAATGTGTATGATTTGAACTGGCCATCTCTCAGTGAGAAATTATGCATTCAACCATTATATTGCGTAAAAGTGCACATTTATTAAATTTTTTCCATTGAAATATTTATGTTATTATAAAATTGCTAAAAATAACGTTTAAACAATCATAGATATAATTTTGAAATTTTCTAAACTAAACAGAGCCTCGTGATTAACAAATTTGCTTCAAGATATATACTTTTAACGGAAGAATAATGAATCATTATGTTTCTTATAACTTCTTAAGATTTTTTCTTTTGAAATTTTGCATGAATATAATCACAAAGTTGATATTTAGTATAACACGCTTAGAGAAACAACTGCAGGTTTACTCTATTTTTTCAACATCTGCAGCATACGGAATTCAGTGTATCAAATTTTTACTGGTAATAAAATTTAAAAACATCATTTTCTGAAGATTTCGAGTAAATTTAATCCCACATTTTCAGACAATCATATGCATTGGATCTCATATTCAAACTTACAGTTAAGCTAAAACACGCAACACTAGAATGTTTCTACATGTTAGGCTTAGATCAACATGAGTAGGGCAGAAATATAACTATTTTGACAGAAAAAAAAAAGAAATAGAAGGGTCTGAAAAAGATATTAAAAAAAAAAAAACTTTAAATGAGTCGTTAATTTTAAATTTCTTCATTGAAAAGACCTTTTTTTATTAAATACTATAATCATCAAAAGCAAAAAAAAGTTGGATGAATCAAAACAATTAAGTCCACATGTCCATAAAAGAACAAAATCGTAGCAAAAAAAAAAAAAAAAACGAAAAACAAAATTCTTGTTACAGAAACAGATCAGAAAACCCTTCAAGAAAAAGGTAAAATTCTGGGAATAACTGAAGCCAACTGCGAAGAACCAACAGTAACTTCTGCTTATCCAGTAAACAGACCATATGTCTCAGCTGTCTGTTAACTTCAATGGCTGATTTTTCACTGATATCCTAAAGAACATCCATGGGAATCCTAGTATCCAAAAGTATGATTTTGTACGAAGAATTCTTCTTCCTAATAATGCTTTATTTTTTTCTTCCTTACCAGATATTTTCTTTTATGAGAATAACGTTGAAGTGATTCCCTAGCTCTTTGTAGGGTAATCTTTCATGGAGATTATTTCAGCTCATATTAAAGGAGTTTGAGGATTAACTTGACACTCTTATAGATTCTAGGACAAAAACGGCCCCATGTAAATAATCCAAGGCCTATTTAGAGATTTCACTTTCAATTAGTGTCTCCTCGTGCTTGCTTGCTCCAAAGATAACTAAACTGATTGCCATAACAAACATTATTAAGATTGGACGACTGGAGTCGGAATCAAGTGTTCGGTTCAGAACTGCAGGGCTTCTTAGGAATATGGAGGGAATCCTCAAGCATGAACGAGAGGTCTGGCATCTGAGCCAGTAACATATCCACTTTGAGTTTGGAAGCATCCAGATCAGATGGATCATGATTATTCTCATTCATGTCTAAACTGCTGTGTATGGCAGAAGCATTGCCAGTTTCTTCGTTAGTTTGATTTGTCCTGCAAAACATTAAGACAAAAAACTTAGGCTTTAACAAAAATATAGAAAGAAAGACGCCTGATCATTCCTAAAGATTTTTATATTTGGTTAAGTTCTGAAGCCTAATTGTTGCCCTACAAAGAAAACATGCTATGCAAAGTTAGTTCCCCTCATACCTGTGTGCATCTGAATCACCCCCCTGTCTAGTATCGATGAGATTTGAACTTTGCAGATCATTTGAAGCAACTGAAAATGAATCCGATTGTATGAAACAACCAAACTCCAGGTCTTCTGCATCTCCCGAGTTCACTTCTAAAGGAAGAGGGTGAAGCTTGTCGCTCGTTAATGATGGCATAATTGACAAATTCCCGGATGCAGTGGTAGAATCTTGCCAATCATCAAACAAGTCATCATCATGGTAATTTAGACTTTTCGTATTATTGATTTCATTTACACTGCTCTGCCCCAAATCATCACAAGTCCTACTGACACTCTCAGAAGTTGTTTCGTCCCTTTCGTTCTTAAGATCACCAACAAAAGCGCTACTAATAGTTTCTACTGGATCAGTTTTCTTGGATGTCAGATCTACATCAGTGTCATCCTTGCTGAAATTATGCCCAATATTTGTGTTTTGATCTGACATTGATATGATAATAGGAGAAAAGCCACTACAATTCTGGAAATTATCAAAATATCCGAACTCCGTTGCAGCTGCTTCGGAATTCACAGATTGAAAGCCTGCAGAGTTCTGGATAGGATCAATAGGCCTGGAATCTGTTGAAATTGCTTCAGAATTCAAAAACTGGAAGAGGTCAATTTGTTTGGGCTCTGTTCCAACTGTTTCATAATCAACAGCATAATGGAAAGGATCCATAGTTCTTGACTCAGTGGTGACTGTAGCAGGATTAGCAGATTGAAAGTCTTTAGGAATGTGCTCAGGATCTATTTGTTTGGACTTGGCATCAAATGTTGCAGAACTAGCAGATTGAAAGTCGGTTTCCCAATCAGCAAAAGCATCATCCAAAGCGCCACTTTTGGCATTAGCAGAACTATTTGTCACGTCTAATGATTGCCGTTCTTCCGAAAAACCAAACTTTTGGGATCCAGAGGATAAATTGACACTGGAAGTTGTTTCATTTATTGTACTGGACAGAAAAGGGTCCCAATCAACTGAAAATGAGTTTGCATCATAAGTTCTCACTTGAGGTGCACTGCTTGTGGAGTGAGAAGTATTAGATCTGGAGAAAATCTCATTTTTCTGATCAGAGAAAAAATTATCCAAATCAACACCTGATAAACTTACAAGGGCTACCTGAGGAGCCTCACTGCCACTGTTATTATCAATTCCAGCAACTTCTCTAGGCCATCTAAACTCTAAATCCAAAATTTTAGCTAATGTCAACCCACCATTTGGTGAATTCTGGCCCTTACTTGACTCCTTTGATTCAGCTTCCAAATTAACCACTTCCTGAAGCATTACTGATCATAAATTATCCTCCAGTATTTTAATTGCATCCATAGAAAGTAAGGTAGTAGAAAATAAACAGTTGTTATTTGGACATGTACAATAATGCTAATATGGTTGATAAAATCTATGGAAAGGAGTAGTAAGAAAAAGGGCCAGACTAAACCTAAAATTGTTCGAAAAAAAAAGAGCGCAATAGATTTAACACCTCATACAAAACTAAAAAATGGAGAGAGATTATTCGTAATCCCAACTCAAAATACTTGTTAAATTTAGTTACATATAAAACACATTAGCATGTAATTTGCTTGCACAAGAATCATATTACAAGAATATCAGCTCCTAAAAAAGTATACAGCTTTTAATGTTGTCAGCTGTACAAGGTCGATAACAAATTACTTGTTTAAAGGAGTTAGGGAGCAGATATTCAATACTAAAAATCCATTCAGAAGACATGAAACTCTGAATTGCATGTCCCATTAAAGATTTAGATCCTTAATGCATAAATGATACAACCCAGTAAGGATGATTATGCATGAATGAGTGCATGTGACGCAAAACATAGTGGGATGCCTTTTATACCATTCACATTAGCATATGTACCTTCTTTCAAGAAAGATTTAAAGGACTTCTTTTACACCATTCACATTAACATTATCGATCTGATTTCAAGTTGTTTTCTTGAACAGATATTTTAAGTCCACTTTTTAATTTGTTTCAATATTTTGCATAATAGCTTAGGATACATCAATATGATGCAAATTTAGCACATCAAACACAATCTGGAATCAGCAGCGTGTAAAGCAATGCCAAGAACAGCACATGAGAACATAAAATGTATTCATAACCTTTTTCATAGCTCTAGTCTACTTTTAATTGCAGCAAAGTTATCAAAATTGAGCCATTGAGTGCAAAGAAAATCCTAAATTTTCATGACACGCAATGTGTATCATATATTCACTAGATACTTTTTATCAATAAACGGTATATCAGTAAGAATCCTTGCAAACCAATTTGTTTCTCAACTTACAAGGCACACTTGGGCAAGAAGATGGCTATCATAAACACTCCAAAACTGCAGCTTTCATCAAGAAACAACCTTAATCTGACCAACCCAATCTTTATTTCCATGTTAATCCTCTTTTGCGTCGTTCAAATTTTAGTCCGCTCAGTTATTTAATTTTCAGGAAGCTAACACCATTGTCATATTATGATAATGCCCCTGCAAAAACCCTAAACAGCATAACCATATTTTTGTCAACCAATCGGACAAGGTATTATTTAGTCGGCCAAACAGGTATTAGTAAACCGGAAAAATGGAAGCTCAAGTGCCCCTGCCACCATGGTTTGCACCCTCTGTATCTTTAAATTTCTCTACATAAATTTTCTAGCAACAGTAGGCCCGTATAGTGAATTGTATCAGAACAAGCAGCCTAATCTAAAACATCCCAATCAACATGGCATCTCCGTCAGATGAACGCAAACATCAAAAGGGATAAAAAGCATTTACCGAACCGTCAAGGTCGAGGGATTGGAGCAATTTCCGGTAACCCAGAGTGGAGTTGAAAGAGATCGTCCGGTAAACGCCATCCCCTCTCTGCTCTGCGCCACAGAAGATACAGATGGTTGAGTTGATCCCTCTGACAAGTCCTCCATGGCATCTCTTGCAGCGGAGGTAGTCGGGAAGAGTGGGATCGAGAGCCGCCACGGAATCGGCGACGGATGGAAAGGAGGGGAGATTAGGGTCGCCGGGATCGTAAGAAGGCACGCCGGCGGCCTGACGCAGGCGGATCTTTATGTCTCGGATCAGATCTGAAGGGTAATCCGGCGGCATTAGAGCAGGTTCGTTGTCTCTTCCTCACTTCTTCAGCCCTGCTCTAAACCTTGCTAAATTAAATATTACATGCACCATGTTAGCTCTGTCACGGCGGCTGCACCGCGAACCGCGTGGCCTTATTGGCATCTTCTATTACAACCTGGTGAAAATTCATGGGTCGGCTTCTTCGGCTACCTTCAAAAATCACGTGGCGCAATCGGCAGCGTTCAATACAACTAAACGAAAACTCAACGCATTGTCAAACAAATCCTGATGCTAATTTTCAGTGGTGTCAGAACTTGCTGAGCATATGTGATTAGTTTTTTTTTAGAGTAATATAATTTAATTCAAGATTAATAATACAATTAATTTGTTAATTGAAGTATTATATCAAATTAATTTTAATGAGTACAAACATACTGTTATCAAAACTGATCAGAACATTATTGTTAAATGATATTAGAAAGGGGATATTTATGTGAATATTTTTATAAAAAAAATTTATGTCCTATACCAATATAAATTATTTACTATAAAAGTAAATTTATAGACATTTATTATCCCCTTGATTATCCCCTTGAAAGGAGAAGATGAAATTAAAAAGTTGAGAATACATTTCGATCTTTCTTAGAGTTGGGATTGCTGGAGGATAGTAAAGAATAATGATGATAGTCAATAGATAGTAATTAGCTTATAAAAGACAAATGATGATTGCCGAGCAAAGATAGTCTTATGACTAGAATCCATCAAAGACAGTCTGATGATGATAATTGCCAATAATGATCATCAAAATCGATCATTGATAGGGTTATAGACTTCTTCATATCTCTTAGTTTTTCAATTTCAGGTTAAGGTCCCTATCAAGTATAGAAATGAAAATCTTTTAATAATTTTATAGCAGCGCTTTGATAATTTTATTAGATGCGCGCTATAAAATTTACGGCGGTGGTGTAACGGGCTATCGTCTTAGCGTTATACGAAAGTTCAGCACGCACACTGATGAAAGAAAAACAAACGGTGATGACTCCAGAAGAATTTATGTGGAAAACCCGTAAGGAAAAAATCACGGGGTCTGACCCAGTTGCAGAAATTCACTATTGATTAATGATTACAGAAATCCCTTGTCCCACAGAAGGGAAATGGTAACTATATTTTTTCATATTACAACGTCAACTGACGGCGTTTGGTTGGTGGTAATCGATGATGGTTAGTGGTGGTTGATGACGGTTGGCAGAGGTCGACGAAGGTTGGCGATGGTCGATAACAGACGGTGGTGGTCGTCGGAGTGCGGCGGTGGTCGACGACGGTCGGCGACAAAGGTCGGCTGTGATGCTGAGCTACAGCTTCTCCTCAAGGCCTCAGGCTCTCTCTCTAGACTTCAGCTCTCCCTCATATGAGAGGTGGGGTTATATTTATAGTGTTCTGGGTGCAATTAACGCAGGAATATCAACAATTATGATCGGATGGTCTAGATAGTTTCCTTCGATCATGCGGCGTTTAATGAACATTTGAGTGTCTTAACTAGGGGTGTAAACGAACCGAACACGAACGAACAAAACTTGTGTTCATGTTCGGTTCGTTTAAAATTTAGTTTGTTTGAAATAAGCTCGTGTTCGTTTCTTAACGAACGAGCCGAACACGAACCGAACACGAGCTGTTCGCGAACGACGAG
>NW_018164666.1:4107068-4107623 GCF_001263595.1 Phalaenopsis equestris
AAAAAAATTTGTTCGCGTTTGTCTCGTTTACTTATCGAACGAATCGAACACAAACTAATTGACGAACCGAACACGAACTGTTCGCGAACAACGAGCTTTTTTGATAGCCCTAGTCTTAACGATGTCGGAATTGAGTGATCTAAGGCTCGTTGGATTTGTCTTGTCGAGACGCTCGATTCGAGTATAAGCTTGCTAGTGTCGACATTTGTTTAACCTTCCAAATGTGTATGGAAATCTTCTAAGGGTGATTTAATGGCTTGATCTGGGCTTGATTTGACTTGGATTTGACTAGTTTTTATATTATTAGGTCTGTCTCAACGAGCCCGTCAGTTTGATTTTAAGTTTACTGAAATTGGAGCGTTGGATGAATTTTTATCAAGATTTGAACGTTTTTTGCTTAAAATATCGTCTCGAGATCTGTGATATATCTGAGATTCGTGTCGAATGATGAAAATTTCTTGGTGGCGTATCGTTATTCAAAATCCAAAACATCTTCATTAGATGACATGTGCTAATTCCGCCTATTATATATATATATATATATATATATGTCAT
>NW_018164666.1:4107684-4111051 GCF_001263595.1 Phalaenopsis equestris
ATATATATATATATATATATATTATATATTGCATTTAAGTGTTTAAATGTGCTCAAAATTAAGTGAAAGATTAATTGTAAGGGAAAAGTGCATACATAGCACCCAATTCTTATAGATTTACCTATCTCACATCTAAATTTTCATTTTTACACACAAAATTTTATCTATGGATGAAAAGATAGATTTGACTATTAAAAGATAATAATGAGTGCTACTTTTCATATAATATTTGTAATTGTGAAAGTTTAAGTATGAGAGATAATATGAAAGTTTTTAGAACATTTAGCTAATCAATTAGTATCATAAAATATTCATTTATGCATTAAGTATATTATTTCAACTTGTATAAACTATAATAAAAAAAATTTAAGCATCATTGAACCTTTCATGTTAAAATTCAGCTTAGGAGGGAACTAGTACTTATTGCATCTTTCAACTATTTATATATATTTACTCCCAACAAGCAGAGTCTCACTAGCCATGCAAGAAAGTATGGTTAAGTCATATAGTAATACATCTTTAACCTTCTGAATGCATACCGCATCATCCATATGTATTCACATCCAATGCCCAAGTTTGAAATATGACCTTAAATTTCAAAACATGGTAAAGCAAACATGCTTTAAGCATACACCCAGAACAAAGGCTGCCCACAATGACACCTTCAAGCTTTATTACTAATAAATCCTACAACACTAAAGCTCATATTTCAAATTACAAAAACATCTTCAAAGCAAATACAATGTGGGCTCTGTAAATTCACAATCGCTCATCGTAATGACTCGTTGCATTTATTTTATTTTTGTTTTGAGAGAGAGAATAGGAGGGTCCAATTTTCAGAAGACTGATTAAATTATAGATAAAACAATACCGAGAGCTTTCAACCTCATTTTGTAAGGACTTTTTGATGTAGGGTTCGAGATTTCTCATGGTGCAAAGGGAGAAAATTTTAGGTTAAGATGAGTCATTAAAAATTAAAAATTGAATATATATATATATATAGTAGCAGCAGCAAACTTAAGATTTATTTTGTAGAATTCATCATTTGAAATTTAAAGCGGATGATGTGGGAATATATTACTTATTTAAAATGGGGATAGGGTTTTGAAGATTAATTTAAAGGTAGAAAAAAAAACTTTAAAAAGTCTCTAATGATGGCAATAAAGAGTATGCTTATGTTGTGTATATCTAATAATTTTATATGTCACTTTAAAATTTAACCCAAAATTGACTTTATAAGTTACACATCCCACAAAAAAACTTAAAATCTCTCATTACAAATTTCAAACTCAAACTTTTGAATCTCCTAAACGCTTATTCAAAATAATTTATTCAAAAATGTAATCTTGGTAACCTAAATTTGAAATTTTTACTTCTGTTCATGTCAAATTATCATGTTGGGTTAAATTTTAAACATTTGATGTAATTAGATTGGTGACAGTATTATTAAAAATTGATAAGGTCCTAAAAAGCTATTATTAAGTTTTTGAGATTAAATCTCATATGCATCATAATAAATCTCTTCATGCAAATCTTGAGATGAGAAAATATGAAAGGAAAACTCAGAGATGTAATGATAAATCTTCAAAAAAAATGAACTTATTTTTGGTTTTAGTCTTATCTATAACAAATAAAACCCAAAAAAAAAAGTGAAGAAGCTAAATAATTACAAGTTATATCTCTTTAGAATCAAATATTTTTCCATGAATTTATTAGTTAATCACAATATTTAAAAAATAATAATCATTCCTCCAAATATTACATAAAAGTCTTCTCAACCTCCTATCAAATCGAGCAAATATTGAGTGTATTGAGCGTACGTGCGGACCGTGATATTCTGGTGGTATTACACCCCAATTCCGCCCCAATACCACCAATACTATCACAATGTCACGCCAATACTACCGATCCGCACCTATCTCATCCGCGCACCATATTTTTCACATCAAATTAATAAGGTCTCTCCCCAATGTAATTCCCCGGCGGATCATACTCGCAAACCATGAACTGTCCTCGTCCACCTCCACAGTTAACGACGGCGCATCCCAGCCGGCGTGTAGCTCGCCATATAATCTGCGTATAATGCCCGCATTCTCGGCCGGCAGCACAAATATTAGGTTTAACAGAGTACCATCGTCCCTCGCCTCCCCATGCCGCCACCGCTTGATCTGGCCTCCAACCCGAACCTGATCCCCAAAATATATTCTCACCGTATGGCCCACCTGAATGAACCAATTTGCAGTCGGTTTGTCGTCGTAGTACATAGCTCTCCGCATACCGCGTTAGCAGCGGATCCCATGCGAGCGGCGGTAACTTGAGGGATGAGCGAATAGCGTTGTGAGGGGCTAAGAATTGAGTGGGAAGGCTGAAGGTGGTGGTGTTATTGCCCGTGACGGTGACGGTGACGGTGACGGTGACGGTGACGAGGAAGAACATGGCGATGAGTTGAGCCATGGTGTGTGGGAAGTTTTTTGGTTTTGAAGAATGGAATTTTGGTGGGGTTTGTATATAAATATGAATTGTTCATGTTTATATGTGTCTTTGTGTTGGTGTTTTGATGGGAGCCATGTTCGATGATGAGAACCACCTTAGACTTGGTGAGGGTATTTTGTTTGTTTAATGATGTGCTGATGATTAGCTGACAAATAAAATGTTTACAAATAGTTTTCTTTTTTTGGTTTGCGAGAGGACTGTTTTGAGATTATAATTATGTTTGGTATGAAAATGGGAAGGTAGCGGGTTTGATTCATGAAAAGTAGTTTGCATCTCATTTGGGGTTATTTATTATCATTTTTAATTTATTGTCATTAATTCCCCCAAATTCTTATTATTGATAAACTTACATCGGATAGAATAAATCGACTGGATGTGAAATATTACTATTTTTATGTGCTCGTATGTAAATGCCCCATGTAAAAACGGGCGAGGCTCAGTGGGCCTGTGGCCCTGTGCATATCAAATCTAATCCATCGGCCCTACGTTAGCACTGGCATAGCAGGAGTTTTTTTAAGAAGAAATAAAATAAAATTTTAAGATGATATTAGAATATTTATTGATAAATGATTTTTTAAAATTATATAATACATTAGAAATGATACCTTCAATTTAAATATTTAATAATAATTTAATATTAGTTATATCTTTAATTTAACAATCATAATATAATGGTTTTAAAAATTTTAAGAAGAGTTATGTTTTAAATTTAAAAACTTGCTACTCTTTAATTGTTAATTTGGCCACCCCTTTTCCTAAAATTATATATATATATGTAAAAAAAAAAAAAAGTCCTTCCGAAGCGGGCGACGGGATTTCGATTCCGGCGGCCGACAGCTTCTTACGGGCGCCCCCCAAACGAAACTCCCCCCAC
>NW_018164666.1:4114656-4120571 GCF_001263595.1 Phalaenopsis equestris
TATATATATATATATATATATATTATTACCCCCTTCCAAATTTTTGTGCAATATCTCTTTGCTTCGTTGGTTTTCTAGTCAACTTTATTTCCGCTATTCATATTTTTTGTTATCGTTTTGTTACTATCTAAGCCAATGAGCCCATAAACAGCCCTCTAATTATTATTATTATTATTATTTTAAGAAAATGTGAGCGCCACACTTAATTTTATTTAGAGAAAAAAATGAGTTATAAAATAAATACTAAAATTAAAACTTACACGATGAATAAATAAAAAACAATAGACAGTCCAACGGTAACTAAAATTCCCTAAGGAAAATAAACATTACAACATGAACAGAAGGGTCATAAAACCAACAACAGTGTAACAACAACAAAATAAAACTCTAAAAACACTTTAACAACAACAAAACAACACTCCAACAACAACAACAACAAAAATTCTCAATGGAAGATATACAATCCACCAGAAATAGAAAGCCCCGAAAAGAAAACAAATAAACAAGTAGTAGAAAATCCAAAGAACTACAAAAAATACATAGAGAAAAACAAAAATAGGAAACAAACAAGAAAAAGGAAATCAAATCATCAGAACCCAGAACTTACCTATAGAAAAGTATTAAAATTCCTTCCTAAAACTTTAAATTTGTAAAAACACATTCAAAACATGGTTGAATTTTCATAACGGCTAGAATTCATCACAACTCAATACCAAGAACATAACTTAGGAAGAAACATTATAATAATAAAAATTAAAGAAACAAGAGAGAAATAAACAAGAAACAAAACATATCATTTAAATATGCCCTTCTTGTTTCTAATAGAAGCATTAGAAATAGACATGTTTCTAATGCTTTTAGCAATACCAGTATCAAAAGAGGAAGCATTAGAAACAATGTTAGAAGCCATACCAGCACCTTGGGAAAAGTTATTATTAACAACAATAATCTCAAAAATCTCATAGTGATCATTATCCTGAGAAGAGAAATTATTAGAAGGAATCACATCATGCAAAATAATTTTATTAACTTCTACTAATTGCTCTGCCAAAACCACATTCACAACATTTAAGTTTGTTTGATGAAGAAGATGCTCATTATTAACCATAGTAGCCACAAAAGTATTAGGATCAACAATAAATTAAAATCACGAGATGAGAAATAAAAGTTTAAAATAGGTTGAATATTTCTAGTAAATTATTCTCATAAAATTGTTTAGTTGAGCATGAGAGGAAGGTGATCTGCACATTTTAAAACCAAATAGTAATGCACTATAAAGCTTAGAATTTTTGTATGATACAAAGCTATTTACATTATTAGTTAAGATATGTGATTATTAATAAAAGCTTAAAAAAAATATTTTTCTTGTGTAATAATTCTCTTTATCACAGGGGTGACCATAAAAAATTTTGCACTATGGTTTAACAAATTTATAACAAACCCGAACATTATAGTGGTTTGGGTTTGTCTAATCATAATACAATCAATCTTATATGCAAATTCAAAATCATGTAGAGGCATGACAATTCTAACTAATTTTTGGCATATTAGTGTACTGGCCACCATGGCATCTTAGCGATTGTTAGAATTAGAATAATTAATTTTTTTTTTCCTTTACTTAATGGAAATTCTCTTTTTGAGAAATTTAATAATTTTATTTTTAGTTCGTTTGATTTCTCTCCTAGTATTAGCATTAGAGTTGTTACTCCTAACTTCTCTTGTTTTTTTTTTTTTTTCATTACTCAGTGCATATTCATGAATAATGTTTAAGGCCAATTTTGAATACTCCCATTGAGGGTTACAACATTTTTTTTTTTTAATTTGCTTATGAAAGGGCATGAGTGTTAATGCTCATAAGAATCTTTTAATTTTAGCTTATGAGAGCTACCTTGTGATGAAGTGATGCAATTATATCTGTTTCAAAGGGCATTCTGTTAGATTTGCATCAAGCGGCCTTAAAACTATTGACATCTTATTCATTAGAGGCATTATTGTTAATAAGAATGTGTGTTTTATCTTTCTTATATTGAGTCTCATAATCCCCTTTTGTTTGAATGATATTATTCCCATATTTTATTAAAAAAATACTCCCCCAGTGAATATTTTTTTTTTCTTTTGGGTAGAATATTTTATAAATTCCCACTCATGCTGAAATCTAGAATCACAAAAAGATTCTGCTTAATAGCTTTTCACATTGTTACTTAGTTTATTTGGAAGGAGATGAATTGCATGATTTCTATGAATTCCACTACTTCTCTTGACGTGCTTGCCCAAAATATTCAATGGGTTGTCATATAAAAAAATAAAAAACGGAAATTAAAGAATGATGCACCTAATCAAATTGTTATGTGTTGTTAAATTTGTGATGATTGAGTGATGGATTAACGGTTTAGTGATGTGTGGAGATCTAACATATATTCAAGTAAGATGAAATTGACAGAGTAGATAGCATGACTTCTTCCGTTGAAACCCCAAAATGGAAAAAATCATAAGGGCTTGCCTAGTTGAAATAATTTCACTATGTTGATGTAAGTTACAAAACTTTATCAGCCCTTGAATGACTGAGAGAAATGTTACACAATTTGTCAAGACTTTTGCTAGAGAGGAAGCAGAAAGCAATGAGAAAATTGCAGCGAGTGTTGATGACCTGACTGCTGTGAAGGAATGTCGACAGTAGGGGTTGTCCGTCTGAAAAGAGTAAGGCTCTATTTATAAATTTTGAGTGACTCCATACGTAAATTCTGCATGAATCTATACCTCTCAATCAAAAGACCCAGAGCAATCCCTTTGATTAGATAGCGTTCTATGAGAATTTGACTGCCAAAATGATGCTAGAATAAAGTCATCTTGAACTCATTAGATTCAACCTGATGAGTCACTCAATTTGAATTCATTTGGCCAATCAATTTCCCATCTAAAGCCTTAAGTTGTGCTTAAACAACTTGATTTGACTTAGATCGAACCAATTTTACTCCCTTAGTGATGCATTATGTCTGTTGCTTTGTACTCAAGGGAAGGCCAAGCATCTTCATATCGAGGATGGATGGAAGGACGTGAATCGTGTCTTAGTCTCCATCTTTTGCCTTGGGGCCCTCTTATGTGGGTGATGGGTAGAGGACACTTCTCTAAAGGAAGCGAGGTAGGAGTTATACTCTTTTGTCGGTATGTAGTTGCTGGCCAATTCCAACAACTAGGCTAGCATCTTTGATCGTTGTAGACTCAAAACATATTAGAAAGGTCCTTACTTCGACCCTTCGACTAGGGCGACATGAGCAAGTTTAGGTTTCAGGTCCTGTACATCCAACTTCTCCGTCTGAAAGCGGATGATAAATAAGTGAAGGCTCTCACTCTGTCTCTAAGAAATTTGTAGAAGGATCTATGAGTTTTTCTGAGGCCTTTGAGCCTTTACAAATTGCTCCACGAATAGCCGCTTAAAATTAGCAAACAATATGATTACTCCCTGTGATAATCCATCAAAACACCTAAGGATCGACTACTTAGCATTGTAAAGAAGTGATTGCATTTCAGTGCATCAATTATCATCAGCAAACACACGATCAACTCAAAAGTGTCTACTTGGTAGATTGGATCGGTCCTCCTCCTATAGGACTTCAGTGTCGAGATCTTGATCTCATAGGGGTTTTGCCACAAAGATTTGTTTATAGAACACATTCTCGTTCTATCAAAGTGTCTCAACATGCCATAATTGTTTACAGTCGATCGGTGTTGACCCATCATCATCAAAGTACTAGATATTGAACAATATTGAACAACAATATTGTCTTATCTTATTTATGAAAAAAATGTATCTATTTGTAAGGAAGAATGTACAATATAAAGATGTTATATATTTGTCTCTGTTTTAATGGGATTTGTGCTAAGACATTTCTTGTAATTTACATGTATGAGCTAATTGCCTGACTACTATCCGGCTTGCCCGGCTTAGCTTAATTGATTTTGGGTCGACGGGATCAACTCGGTGGTTTGAGCATCGTTAGCAAGGTCATCTCGATCTGCTGAGCTTGGTTGGCATGAGTCGATTGATTGATCTAGTCTTGTTGTTGATCCTTGATAACCAGTGAGTAACCCTAGGACATCCTCAAACGGATTGGAGATGCTGAGGGATTGAATCATTCAATCGATCAACTTTTCGATAGTGGTTGGCTCGGATGACTCTTTGTCTCGTTTCTAACTGAATGTTCAGGACTCGGATCATTTGGTTATTTTTTTCCCGCATTGGGGCTCATCTGGCTTTGGCCTTGCTTTGCCTCGGACAACTTCACTCGATCGAACAAGTCGGCATTGTAGTCTTCCTTCGATGGGCTCTCCTTCGTCCGACTTATTCCTTTTGGACTTTCAGATCTCCTCGGGATCAGCACTAGCATATTTTTTATGTACAAAAAAAATGGATGAACATATTTATTTCAATTTTAAATATAAATATCATCAGTATTTTTATATGATGTTTGATACTTAAATATTAGTTATGTGAATGCATAAAAATTGTATGGTATATATATGAATCTCTTTTTTTGTAATAATTCAGACAGTCATTAATTAAAGGTGGTCATAATTTCTGCGTACAAACTACAACCAATTCAACTAATTGCCTTGTTGGCTAAATCATATAGATTTACACCCTAGATTCCAATTACAAATAATTAGAAGTTCGTAACGACTCCATAGGTTTAATTAAGAGAGTCAATACCGTGAAGACGACTTATGTAGGTTGTTAATTGCGTCTAAAATGAATTTGCCACGAAAAGTATAGTTTCAAATGCCCAACCACCATTTACTAATGTGAATGTTTTCTTAAATATAGTTTGTTAGTCAAAAGGTTAAGTAGGTACATCAATTTTAAATTACAATCATTGATGCCTCGTCAATAATTTTTTTATCAAGCATTAATCTCGTATGACGGGTCTCCCAAATTTAAATTTAAGATTATACAGGCTCTAATTTCATCAAGTTTATAGTGAAACTGACTGCCTCAACAAGGCGAACCCAATGATATCAAAATTAGTTCAATCCAGGTCCAATCAAGCCCATATTAAGCCATTGAAGTACATTTGGATGCTTTGAATCATCAATTGACGGTCAAATAAAATTTAAATTTGACATATTTATATTTAAATCGAGCATCTCAACAGGAGGAATCCAACAAGCCTAAGCTTGCTAAATTCTGAGGTTAACAAGACACCCAAAATCATTAAGAAAAACTAACTATAATCAAATGGGGTCAACAATAACCATCGATCAGGTGGTTAGCTAAGTTATGCACAAAAAGACCTAAATGTCTCTCTCCAAAAGGTGAATAGACCTCCTATCTTCACTTAAAGGAGGAAAAGAAGATGAATCCTATAGTCTATTCTTAAGAGAAGATCAGGCGATAATCACTGGTCTCTGTAGCCACCAACCACTATCGATCTCTGCCTATCGACCACCGTCAACTACCATTAGTTGACCATCGTTGACTATCACCAACTATCACCGACCATTGTCCCCCGGTGACCCCTGCTTACAACCGTTGTAGTCCCAATACAGTTGCCGCGTCTAACACATGTATTTACTTTGTGTTGTATAAAAAATAAGTATAATTCTTGGTGAAATTTTTTATTTGACGTTAAATTATTATTTTACCATCTCAAGTTTTCCGCCACACAATATTAATTTTTCTGCATAGTCATATTTTTGTTCATATTACTACTCACAAAAATGGTAAACACATATGTATAATCCTTTTTCAAATCAAACTATTAAATTATATTTAGCCATATTTTTCGTTAAAAAGACAAATTGTTATTTTGACCCCCAATTAATGAACTAAAGTAAAAGGGCACTTTTGTAATGTGGTACCGCTCACCTACCACATCTCACCTACCGTTCACCTACCGCTCACCTACCTCCCACCTACC
>NW_018164666.1:4120651-4121128 GCF_001263595.1 Phalaenopsis equestris
GAAGAGATCTTAAGCTACCACAAAAGATGAGAGAATAGCTATAGAGTTAGAGATGAGGAGAGCATCTTGAGGCCTTGTATCAAGGTGTCGCTTGAGAGGGAGGCCATAGAAGGAAGATGAGGGCTCATCTCTATGTATAAGCTATGTATTCTCCATTTCTTTTGCCTTAGTGAAATATTTGATTGATTCCCTCCCGTGGACGTATATCCAGTTGGATCGAACCACGTAAATGATCTGTGTTTGCTTGTGTTCTTTTTCGTCTCATTTCTATGTCAGGAAGTACATATCTCACAAGGCTCACAAGGCTCACAGATTGACATGACCGAGAAGGAGAAGATCGGCATGCTGGACAAGGCTCACAGTTTGATAATCCTGAGCCTGGGCGATAAAGTTCTGAGGGAGGTGTCGAGGGAGACAACGGCTCAAGCACTTTGGGCCAAACTCGAGGTACTCTACCTGACAAAGTTTCTGGCTAAT
>NW_018164666.1:4121934-4122209 GCF_001263595.1 Phalaenopsis equestris
TGCATCAGAGTAACCAAAGGCCCTCGTGTTGTCATACAAGGAGTCAGGAAAAAGGGGTTGTACTCTCTTATCGGAAGAACCGTGATTGCTAAGTCTACCTACTGTTTGGACCTAGCAAACTCAAACAAAGGCTGAGGGCCTCTCAAGGGCCAGGTGGAGAGGTGGAGGGAATCTTTACTTCACAATCGAGGGTCAAGGTGGAGAATTGTTATTTTGACCCCCAATTAATGAACTAAAGTAAAAGGGCACTTTTGTAATGTGGTACCGCTCACCTA
>NW_018164666.1:4122219-4123327 GCF_001263595.1 Phalaenopsis equestris
TACCACATCTCACCTACCACTCACCTACCGCTCACCTACCTCCCACCTACCACTCTCTTGCTCTATAAATAGAGAGGGTGTGAGGCTTAGGAGAGCAAGGGAAGAAATCTTAAGGGTGTGAGGCTTAGGAGAGGAAAGGGAGAAGAGATCTTAAGCTACCACAAAAGATGAGAGAATAACTATAGAGTTAGAGAGGAGGAGACCATCTTGAGGCCTTGTATCAAGGTGTCGCTTGAGAGGGAGGCCATAGAAGGAAGATGAGGGCTCATCTCTATGTATAAGCTATGTATTCTCCATTTCTTTTGCCTTAGTGAAATATTTGATTGATTCCCTCCCGTGGACATAGATCCAGTTGGATCGAACCACGTAAACGATCTGTGTTTGCTTGTGTTCTTTTTCGTCTCATTTTTATGCCAGGAAGTACATATCTCACAACACAAATAATCAATATTTTTTCTCGCTTATTACTTTATTATTGCTTTAATAAAGATTTTGAATTTCAACACTAAAGTTTGATTTATTCGTTGAATTTGAAGGCAGGTTGACCTTGTCTTATCGTAAAACACAAGGTTGACTTGATGAGATTTAAACCCTTTTTAACTTGATAATTTTCAGAATTAATGTGACCCTACATAATCCATGCACCTTGGTAACCAAAACAGCAAAATTCCTGGGGCAAGATAAAAGAAAGAAGGGTTCATGGATTGGTTTTGCCGGTACGTCGTTCATTGCTCCTTTTGCTTAGGTTGTCGCATCCAGCGATATAGAGACCTGATTTCGCTGCTAAGGTTGTTGAGGTAAAGTCTCGATTAGAGATAAAAATAAAAATGGAATTAGATGCATTAAGACAAGACATCGGGCACACTTGAGAGAGAAACAACCAGCATAGGAGAAAGTTGAGGAGGAGAAAAGACGATAACATGGAAGATGATTAAGACTGTTTTTATTTTTTTTTGTTTTCTATGACATCTGAACAGTTACTCTTCAATATATTACGATAATTATTTTTTGTGTTTAATTTTGTGCTAATTCATATAGTTTTAGTTTAATAACTGTTTGAATAGGTAAATTAGGTTGTGATATATATATATATATATATATATATATA
>NW_018164666.1:4123379-4129482 GCF_001263595.1 Phalaenopsis equestris
CATCGAAAAAATATTTCTTCAAAATCTAGAAAAAAAAATGTGTCAGATTCGTGTTTGGAAGATTTAGATAGATATATATATATATATATATATATATTATTGGATTTGTATTTATGTTACAATTATATATGTGAAAATTACAATGAAAGAAAAAAGCTTTTTATTTTTTGGTATATGTACCAGTCAAGCGACGGGTCATCGAGAAATCAACGGACATCCTTGCACTAACCGATGACTTTCAACCATTGATTTAGTAATCTAGGTTAACCTTTTGGCATAAATCCACGAGGGTTACCACTCAGAAAATCATTGGACCCAAAAGTTTTTAGAAATCTCGTTGGTCTTTACATTACTTACAAGCGAAAAAATAGTGTACTATGGCTTAATTGTTGTTTTATGTGGGGTTTTGACCATTAAAAATTATTTGAATTTCTCTTATCGTAAGTTTTCTCAGTTCAAGGGTTCTCAATATAATAGCCTCCGGCTATATATATATATATATATATATATAGCTGTATTTAGTAAGGATTTAAAGAAATCTGAACCACTAAAACTCTATTATTATAAACCAGTAAAAAAAACAGTCCTAATCATCTTGCGCGCAGCCCGCGAGTGTGAAGTCGTGTGCCGATCCTATTAAAACTCTCGGATAAACCATACTTTCTTCTAAACTTTATTTACATTGACAAACATACTTTCTTCTAAAGTTTATTTACATTGACGCCGTAGAATAACGCCAAAAGAATTACAAGACGCTGATATTCACATATTATTTAAACATGTACTGTTGCTTGTGCGGGTAGGTATCGTTGAGAAAATGAAAAAAATGAATGATGGAGAAGAAGTAAGGACATACGAGCTTAGCTAATGTTCATTGTTATTATAATAATTATTCTTATAATGGATGGAAATTGAATAATATTATATATACAATTCTAAAAAATAATATTTATATATAATCAAAGAACTTCAAATCAGTACGCAAAACTTGCCCTAAAAGAAGCCTGAAAGTTAGCAAAAGTTCGTTTCTGCCATTAACAGTGGTTTAGTACAGATTCACGAACAGCAAATCACCAACTTTATATACACTTTTGTACTTGTTTTATTCATACAGTCTGAATCCTTATGGGTCAGTAAGAGTAAATGTAAATAAATGTGATTGTAGGAGTATATATTCTCCTCTCATGTGTGAATCCAGACTGTCCAATTAGAATTAGCAATACCATTAATGCTAAGTTGAAACTTCGAAACTCTTTGGATGATTAAGCCTAATTATGGGGACTAACAAAGTCTTGTACATAGACTTTTCCATTAATTAAACAAATATTATGGCTGGGACTTTAAGGCTATCCCATGTGAGAGGAAGCAAATCCTATTCCTTGATCACTAAAGTTCAAACATAAGCATATATTAAACAGCATCTAACAGCAAATATGTATTAGGATTCCAATGTCAGGGATCCCAACAAAGAATTAACTTCCAGGATTAAGCAGTTATTAAGAAGCAGCCAACAGGGAGCATACTGCTCAGATGCTCCATAAGGAAATGTTCTGTTAAGATTATTGTAAGTTATCTGTACTTTAATATTTTAATCTGGTTGTAGTAAGACATTCTTTCTAACTATCCAAGAGATAAAAACATATATAGTTATTGTTCACATGATAAAGAGTTGTCTTAAAACTAAAAACAACATTGATTCGGTAATTACAAATAAACCCAATGGTAATTAAGCAGAAATTACTAAAATTGGAACTTTTGCATGCACCAAGGAGGAGGAGAAGGAAGAAATTAATGGAGATGATTTTTTACTTGAAGAAGAGTGAACACCAACTTTCAATTGAAAACCAAATTCAGCTCTCCTAATGTGCATGACACCAGCAATAATGACTGAATAATTAACTCCTTTACAGCAATAATTCCTCATACAATCTTTACCCATAAATAAAAGCATCCAAACTCCATACTGGAAGTAAGACTATTGATCATAACCATGTCCATAATCTTGAATAAACACAGTATCTGATTGAAGAGTCGAATCCCACGAAATTGACGATAATTTCTCCTCAAAATCATTGATTTCCCCCCAATATTCCAATCCCTTCTGATCATTCATGATTTCTTTCAAGCAATCCGCTTGTGTGAGTTGATAGTTCTCCTTATAGCCATAGAGCAAGTTATGGAGCTCGGCCTCAAGGTTATTGTTGGAACATGAAGAAGAAGGAATCCCTACATGTTCCTGTATGTTTGCGATCATATAATTGGTATTGATTTGCTGAAAATGCTTCAATGGTGATACAGTTGAACTGGCAATGGAATGATCAGCACTGTTTAGGGTTTGCAAGACCTTAGTATGGGGCCAAAGGGATGTATTGTTGTAAGAGAAGGGGCTGTGGAGGCCTTGTAGCTGAATGTGGAGTTGTAACCTTTCAAGAGCTGATGTTGTTAGGGTTTGTGATGGTTCATTAGGGTTAGGGTTAGGGTTAGGATTAGGGTTAGGATTAGGGGTAGGGTTGCAGCCCTCGTGATTAAGTTTCTGATTGGCAGTAGCCAGCTGGCGGAACTGTGATGGAAGAAGGTCTCTTCGGCGACCAAGAAGCTTTTTCTTAAGCCTAGTGTTCCAGTAGTTCTTGATGTCATTATCAGTTCTTCCTGGAAGCTGAGCTGCTATGATTGACCATCTATTCATATACATAATATATATTATGTTGAATTAGCTAGGATTAGACTTTAATAACTTTGGAAGATAAATTTGAACAAGGATTTAATGTATAATAATATATTATGATTCAATATTCGTGATATTAATAGTGTGCTAGTATCAAATTATTTATAAAAATGTGAGGGTTTTGAACAACTCAACTAAGAATATGTATCATAATCAGATTTCATGCATAAATTATGTTTATGAAAATTAGAATTTTGAAGACTTATGTATACCTGCTGCCAATACTGATATAGAGGTTGCATATGATTCGGTCTTCTTCTTCTGAGAAGCCACCATGCTTTATATTTGGCCTGAGATAGTTCAGCCATCTTAGCCTGCAGCTTTTTCCACACCTCTTCAGGCCTGAAATATTAATCACTAACTAATTTGAGAAGCCAAATTCATGTATAATATTGCTTTGGTTTTTTTTTGTGCAACATATTTTCCTCATAATTATTGATCATTCTTTAAAATAACTGAATCCACAGAAAGGCCTTAATTTCTCCTCATCTCACATTCAAATTAGAGTATCTTCAAAAAATTAGCTCATGTGTATGATAAATCACACTTTTATAAGCTTGGAAACTCAAAAAATCAAACTTTATTCTACATAGATCTTATACTTTTCTTTATGAGCTAAAGAAAATTACAGACAATCAAAAGTGTTGAAGGAGTTCTAAAAATTTCTTAATCTTCTTAGCTTGAACTAGAAACCAACATGACCCTCTATATATCATTTCTCTTCAAAACATTAGAAAATAACATCGAAAGAGATTAACAGATTCATGAGATAAATAAAATATCTATATAGAACTGAAGTTGTAGGTCTGATTACCAATTTTCTGAGGGAGAGCAATCCAGTTGTTGCCAGTTCCATGTTCTTCTATGTAAGACTTGAGCTTTGCATCCTCCTCAGGAGACCAAGGTCCTTTCTTCACATTAGCCTTGTCACAACATGGAGCCCTACCCATCTTTCTCTCTCTATCAAATCCTGCACCTTCTCTCTCTAATTAACAGCTTCTCTCTCTAATTAAACTCGCAGCTCACTTTCATAAAATCAATTAAGTCTAAATTATGGAGAAGGAGAAGACTACGGTCTGTGAGGAACAGAAGAAGGTGGCACGACCTTTATAGGGATTAAGACACACCACAGAAGAGAAGTGTGATATGATGAATGCATACGATGGGCCAAACTCCCGTTTAAAGAAAAATTAGGTTTCTTAGACCTTACTCTAAGAAAATAATTTAAAATTTATCATAAACATGCTCCTCAAAAATATGATTTTTAATATTAATGTATACTATATGTTTTACTATTTTCTGACGGCAGTGTATTGAAAATGTTGCATAAATTTATTATTTTTTAATTTATAATTGTCTATATTATGTTTTATATAATATCTATGAACGGTGTAATACATAAGATGTGACGGGTCAATTTTTATATGGTTTTATAGAAGATATTGTTAAACTTATGTTGACTAATTGGTAATCATTTCTTTTTTTTTTTCTTATTTATATTTTAACCTCCCCCTAAAATTTGGTAAAATGGATATTAATTTTTTTGTATTGGTAGTATTACAAAGTCCACCATGGTCAGCTTTCCGATTGGTGCCAGGGTTTATAAAAGACATTTGTCTAATTACCAGTTAGAGGACCGACCAATCAAGTACTGCCGGCTGGATCTCATATATCACAGGCTAGTTGAGGAGAAAAATTATTATATTTATTGGACATATTTCTTTACCTTTTAAATTTATGATATTTTTAATTTATGATAATAATAATAATCACAACAACCGATGTCCCATCAATAAATTTTTAACAAACACCATGCAATTTTATAAGAGAGCTTTCAAATTGAAATACAAATATTTTTTTGTCTCGATTTCAGTAAGTTTATAATCAAACAAATCATCTTAAGACAAATCCATTGATGTCAAAATTGATTCAATCTGGGCCAAATCAGGTCGTTGAAGTATAATAGAACGCGTTGGACCATCAATTGAATGATCAAGTTAACTTAAAATTTGACATATTTAAATGATCCTAAGATTCTCAATTTTGTGGTCATTATAACACTTGATTCCTTAAAAAACACATTTAATCAAGGAGGATCAGTATGGATCTTTTGATCAGGTGATTAGAAAGTTACATGTCAATAGACTAAAATGCCCCTCTCCAAAAGGCTATAAATATGCCTCCACTCTTCATCAGGGGGGAAAGAATTAGAGAAGGAGAAGTGAAATTTTATAGCTTGTTCTAGAGAAGATCGAGTGAGTAACCATCAGTCTCTGTAGCCTACGACCACCATTGATCGCCGCTAGTCGCCGCCACTCGCTGTTGCCGGCCACTGGTCGTCTGTGACCTCCAAAACCTGTTCTGGAGAATTCTCGATGAGTAACCATCGAACACCATAGCCACCAACCACCTTCAACTGCCGTCGACCATCGTTCGTCATCACCATTTGTCGCCACCAACCATCAGCGGAAAGGGAACACAACTTGCAACCATTGTAGCCAAAGTACTTCTTTTGTAACCAACAACTGCTGTTACAATTTCTAACTAAGACCTATGTGATCAACAACTGCAATTACATCCACTGGCTATAACATTTATGGTCAATTATTGTTATTGTAACAACCAACTACAACCTTTGTGACCAACTACTATTGTTACAATTTTCAACTATATATGACATTTGTAGCCAACTACCACTATTTTAGCTATGGACTACAACCTTGATGACCAACCACTTTCTTTATAACAACTAAATAAAAACTTTGCAGTCATTTTGTACTAATATAGTTTTGAGCTACGTCCTCTATGATTAATTGTTGCTATTGTGGCCACCGACTACAATCTCAATTTATGGCCAATTATTGCCTTTGTAGCAATCGACTAAGCCTTTTGTGACCAACTACTATTACAGTTTTCAATTATGGCTTATGTGGCCAACTACTGCTATTACAGTCTCCAACTATAATCTCTATGGCCAATTACTACTATTACAACCATCATCTAAACTATTGTAACCAACTATTGCTATTATATATAGCCAAGCACTACGACAATTGTTGTAACAAATTTATGACTATTCTAACTAAACTATTATTGTACATATGTGATTATCAGCTTTTTATTTTTTATTTTCTAGTTTTGGAGAAGAGTAGACCTATGTACTTACAATTACATAGTAGACAGATTTGACTGGGCTTGCCCCCCCTCATTTTTCTCTTTCTAGGTTTTTCATGTAAGAAAACTTGTTGTCTCCTCCTCCAACTTCTTTTATATCTATATGTGTTTAATTTTTATGCAACACTAAGATGTTAAATTATCACTCAATAATAAAACAACATTCTATATTAAACATACCACATAATATATATATATAACCTT
>NW_018164666.1:4129492-4141411 GCF_001263595.1 Phalaenopsis equestris
GAGATATATATATATATATATATATATATATATATAACATCGCATCATAAATATAACTTTTCATGTAAAAGTTTATGATATTAAAGTGTTATAAATATAAATATTAAATTTTAGGTGTTAGATATATAAATTTTTAAGAAATATGTGCCATGTATATAAATTTCTCATATGAAAAATAAGTAGGTTCAACATTTGATATGGTTGTGTTTGGAGTAGCAATGTGGTGATGCACTACACTTTCACGTGTTTAACAAAACTATGTTTTATCTGTTTTTTCAAAAAATTATTGTGGGAAGCTGCATTTTGCAACCCGACCTTGAGTATGAAGACGATCAGAAAATTATCATCTAATTTTTTGAAAATAAAACTAAATTTATAATAGCCACAACAATTTTTTAAACAACACTTTTTTTTTTTTCTACAGCAGCATCATTTTAGCTGCTTCTTCAAATAATTATAGCTATTCCAGACATACATATTCGATATATTCTATTGTAAATAACCTTATTGTAATGATTGATGTCGGCATAAAAGATATTATTTTCCACCAATAATCTAAGATGATCTGATTATTATTTTGTGATTGTATGGGCACCAGTTGAGCGCCATTTATGCCCAAACATTTACATCATAAGAATAACAGTTGCTTGAGGATATCTCATCGCAATTTTTGTTCATAGCATTAACAATTCACATGTTCACTCACCAAAATGCTCATTATTATAATTATCTATGATAAATTAATCCACTTGCAAATCTCATTGTATAGATTCATAAAAGAATAAGGTAACATTTGCCATTTATAGTCAAAGAAATTGATGTGCTCTTCCACACCACAAATAAAATTATTTGACAGATAATTATTGTTGTCTAAATGTTGATACATCCATGCATGATCACTAATCATATTTTTATATAAAATTTTGAACAATTTATAACATTCAAGATTGTACAAAAGATAAGCATCTGCATGAACCTTAAGGAAATCTAATGATGCAAAAGAGTACAGCTAAGGAGAGCCCACAAATGAAAGATCAATGGCCCATGGATGAAAGACTAAAGGTTCATCAGCGGAAGACTATGGGTTCAACATCAAAAGGTTAAGTGTTTACTAGCGGAATATCAAAAGACCTATCTGACCAAGTACAACCCCCTTAAGTTGTGGTTAAATGTTGATCAAGCAAAGGTCTTCTGAACCAAAGAATAAAGCTTATCGAGCCGAGCGCGAGCATCGAACTTCCTCTCATCATAACCTTACTCGAGGGAAAAATTTAGCGTCATCGTCTACTTGACAGATCCCCATGAAATTCCTCATTTGGGCATAACTACACAAAGTATCGAAAGATTACCTCGTCAAGGAGCAATCTACCTGTCGAATTGCGGTGATTCACCTTCTACACTCTATAGTCTAGCCTTGCTCTACTGACAAGAGATCTTTATCTAAGGAACAATAGTCGGCAACCAGACTAGCATAGCCACAAAACCAAGTTGATCGATTCAAGTATCGCTGACCAGAAGACCATCGAGGGCCGACCAACAACCCTGTTATAACACAGTCAAACAAAAAGGTTTTGTCAAAATAAGACCAACTGAGTTCAATTGACCGTAATATAGGATATGTCAAAAGATAATCATCTGCATGAACCTTAAGGAAATCTAATGATGCCAAAGAGTACAGCTAAGGAGAGCCCACAAATGAAAGATCAATGGCCCATGGATGAAAGACTAAAGGTTCATCAGCGGAAGTCTATGGGTTCAACATCAAAAGGTTAAGTGTTTACTAGCGGAATATCAAAAGACCTATCTGACCAAGTACAACCCCCTTAAGTTGTGGTTAAATGTTGATCAAGCAAAGGTCGTCTGAACCAAAGACTAAAGCTTATCGAGCCGAGCGCGAGCATCGAACTTCCTCTCATCATAACCTTACTCGAGGGAAAAATTTAGCGTCATCGTCTACTTGACAGATCCCCATGAAATTCCTCATTTGGGCATAACTACACAAAGTATCGAAAGATTACCTCGTCAAGGAGCAATCTACCCGTCAAATTGCGGTGATTCACCTTCTACACTCTATAGTCTAGCCTTGCTCTACTGACAAGAGAACTTTATCTAAGGATCAATAGTCAGCAACCAGACTAGCATAGCCACAAAACCAAGTTGATCGATTCAAGTCTCGCTGACCAGAAGACCATCGAGGGCCGACCAACAACCCTGTTATAACACAGTCAGACAAAAAGGTTTTGTCAAAATAAGACCAGCTTCAACTGACCGTGATATAGGATGGTCAAACAGAATATCTATATATGTAAAAAGACTAAAATATCTTGTAACACTCCAATTAAAGTAAGAGAAAATCTGTAACTTTATATATTATACCTCGTAACAGAGGGATCATTTTCTTAAACAAGAGTAATCAAGAATTCAAATTACTGTTCATTATTAATTGTGTGCTTCACTCCATGCCTCTCTTTTTCTCTCTCTCATTTAACTCATTGTTACAACCTTGGTGGCTAATCGACGACCCCAAAGCAACAATCTAAGACATACATAGCCAACTACTACCATAGCTTTCAACTAGATCATGTATGATAAATTGGAGCTACAACCACCTCCTAAAATATTCATGGAAGATTACTGCCTCCAAAGCGACCGACTATGGTTTTTGTGCTCCGTTACAGCTCTCTTTGTCGAAATACTCTTGTCCATCAACTCTATAATTTCATCTTCTCTAATTTAGGAAAAGGTTGGGCACGTGTACTCACTATTACATAGTCGATTATTTCAACTAGGCTAGGCCCCAGGGCTTTTTCTCCTTTTCAGGGTTTTTCACGTGAAAAATAAATGTGTCTCCTTATGGTATTCTTTTTTTACGTGTGTGTGTGTGCCAGACTTTCATATAATGCTAAGAAGCTAAATAATCACTCCCCTTTCATGAATCTTTCAAAGCGCATCAAAAATCCTTTGACAAAATGTTCTTAAGAATTCATTAAGATCATAGGACTTTTTCTATAATGAAAAACAAATTTTTTTGGCAATTTCACACACCCTAAAATGAAGTTTAAATTAGAAAGTATTATAGTTTTTCTTTATATTAATAGAATTCCTTGAAGTTTGGCCATTACTAAATGAACAAAAAATAATAATAGAATCTTCTATAACCATCTCTTATGACATTAATTCCATACTAACATTGATTTTTAAGGAAGTGAATAGAAGATATTAGTTACAATGAATGAGAGTTTTATTAGGCTAAGAACTTCTAGGCTAAAAGTTTGTTCAAGCCATTAGCTAGAGAGAGATCAAAATGAGAAAACATTTCTACTAAAGCAAAATAATTCTTAATTTTTTATTTCATATACTAATGTATAGAGCATTTAAATTTTAAAATCTATGACATAACAACTAATTTAAACACTAAAATAAATTTACAAGTCGGCTTAAAAATTCCATGAAAATAAGAACAATATTTTGAAAAGATGAGATAAATATAGGGACTTGGAGCGAAAGGGGATGGGATATCATGAGAGGGTGGGAGGGAGGATTAGAGAATGGAAGCATATAAGGTTATGACAATTGATGGATTGGAAGGGAGGTAGGTGACCAATTTGGGGGTGAAGGAGGAGAATTCGAGGTAAGAAAATTAGGGATTAAGGTGGTGACAAGAGAGATAACTAGACATGAGATGGAGCTCAATAGTTGATGCAACTTTTATTGAAGAAATGGTTTTGGAGAAAGAAATGTGGAGCTAGTCCATGGAAGTGTATTTTTTTTATAGCTTGATTTATGACTAATAGTGAGAATGTACAAATCATAAATATCATTGCATTATAATAGATTTTATGTAGTGTTGTCAACCAAACATTTTTTTTGACAAAATTACACTTTATGAAAATAAATAACTAATACTATTGATTGATATTTAATTATGTTTGAATTGAAGATTCTCAAATAATATAAAAAAAACAATCTAATCCACATTTAAGCCTCATATTTTTATTTATATTGTTGTATGAATTGACCAGTTAACTATGTAAAATCATAATTGAGTATAGATTTAAGACAAAATAAAGATTATAAAAAAGGGGTTAGATATTAGTTCAATTACTTTCAAATTTTCACTTTCTTTTTTGATATTATAATTAAGTTTTAGGGAGTGTATACATAGAATTGATCAATACTAAATTTTAGGCAATGTTTATTGATTTTCTTAGTATTGATCAAAGACTAATTATGAATTATGAGTCTTGATTTTTATTATTGTTTTCTGTATATTTTTCAAACTCTTTTATGCTATTTACTCATTTATTAGTTGCTCTTGCTTTGAATTTCTTCACAATGTAGTACCAACATTTATATTTGGATAAAAAAATTGGATGCGAAAAAATTTGTTGGATTAAATCACTCTTGTTTGTGAAGATTGAAAATGATGGCACCTATAGTGCATTAGGGTTAATTAGGTTGTTCCTTTGGCTAGAGAGAACTTTTCATAAATATTTATCTAGGAAGGAAAATAAGTCACTTGAGAAGCCTTATATTGAATTTACCTTGAGCTTTCATAACAAAGTATTGATGAAAGTCAATAAAAAGTATTGATGAAAGTCTCAAAAAAGGTTATGGTAATTACAAGAGTTCCGACAAATATATAGTTATTCAGTATGACCAAAATCCATAGTAATTAATTAGGTTGCATTCAATACCTTCCAAAATGAAAGAGGAGATCAATTGATGAGAAGTACATGTTTTTAATAAAATTAACTTTAATTTAAGTAGCATGCTCTTCATGATTAGATGCTTCAAAGCTTAAGGAAATGAAGCAAAGGAAGAAAATTAAAGTCAATGAAAACATAGAGGCCTTGCAATGAGAGGATCAACAAAAGATAGGGAGACAAGATTAATTTTAGCTCAAGGTCTAAATTACAAATAATATTTAATTGTGGTCGCCATAATAAAAATGTTCATATTATAAGAAATTGTTTAGGCAAAAAAAGAAATACAAAAAAAAAAACCTGGTGGAGGTGGAAAATATTAAGAGTCCAACATCATTGTTGTAATCTTGGATGACTATGAATTTATGAAACTCCTATTGTTGTTAAGCTTGAATTGAAAGAAAATTGAACATTAGATTCATATTGCTCTTTGCAAAAAACTCCAAACAAAAGTGGCTTTAAGAATTTTACTTTTACATTGTGATAGAAAGCATATTGTGAAAAACAAATCTTATATTATATATAATATTATTACGTTTAATAAGCCATGACATCAATTTTAAACGATTTTTTTTTATCTTGATCAAGAAAAGTAAAAAATTCGAGGCGATATTGTTCGATCGACGAGCTAACTAATTTGAATGTCAAAATTTCAACGCGAACGTTAACGAAGGCGAGGACAAATCTTAAACCGCGTGTTAAAATTCAAATTTACTTGTTGCTTGTAATGTCAGTACGGAATCTTTGTTGGACACCTTAGCAACAGTGACGCCATGGCTAGCTATACGTGTCATCATTAGAGTCATTAAAGATATATATTGGTGAAATAAAATTGATGGCAAGAGAGTAGTAGGTTGTCGTCTTAGTGTGTCGGTCGGTGGTGGTCAATGATAGTAGGGGGTCATCGACGGCTGTCAGGAGTGATCGACGACGGTCAACAATGAATGACGGTGGCCGGTGGTGGTCAACGACAATCGGCGGTAGTCGATAGCGGTAGTTGGTAGTCGGTAGGCGGTCGGCGTTCAGCGGTGGTCAATGGTAGTCGGTGGCAGGAGTAGTGCTGAACTTGGATTTCAACTCATTCTCAAAGCTTTAAGTTCTTTCTCAAGCTTCAAGCACTTCTACCTCCTATGAGAGGGGTGGGGCTCTATTTCTAGTGTTTCGGGTGCAATTAATGCAGAAATTTGAATCATTTTGATCGGAAAGTCTGAAAAGCTTCCTTCGATTAGACTGCGTTTACTAAACATTTGAGTGTCTTAATGATGTCGGAATTGAGTGATCTTCGACTCGTTTGATTAGTCTTATTGAGATGCTTGATTCAACTCCGAACTCGTCAAATTTGACATCTGTTTGATCTTCCAAATGTGTCAAAAAGACTTCCAAACATGGTTTGATGGCTTGATCATGGCTCGATTTGGTTCAGATTGGATCAACGTTGGTAACATTAGGTCCGTCTTGTCAAACCGTTCAGTTTGACTGTAAATTTGTTGAAATCAAACTTTTGGATAATTGTTTATCGGAGTTTGAATACTTCTTACTCAAAAAATTGTCTCGAAATCTGTGGCATGCTTTGTGATTTATGCTAGATAATGAGACTTTGATGATTGGTATTAATATATATAATAAATTTAAAATATTCAATTTAATTGGAAAAATATAAGACATCTAAACATACAAGTACGACAAACAAAATACATTGAGCATGCCTATGATTGAAAAATGGTGAGCAATTCTAATGGTGTATGTATTCACATATGTAACACCTAAACTCTACTTCTTACATATATTGATTTATACCACCTAAATATTTCACGTACTTTAAAAAGTATCATTATATTAATTTTTTTTAATAGGTAAATACCCCTTTTCAATTATAAGTAGGATGGCATATATGTAACAGGTGAAATTTAGTTGTTATATATATAAATACATAGGAATATATCAAGTGGTATTTATGTAAATCTTCCATTTTACTCAAAAGACTCGACATATATAGTTACGTGATTATATAGTATTGAAAATATGAGGGGAGCTATTGATTGAATTTTCCTTCTATAATATGCAATTTAATTAAATTAAAACCTAGTTGTGACAAATCCAAAAGTAGAAAGTCGGTAAAAAAAAAAGATATGATGACATTTACAGGATTTTAATTAGTTTTAAAAAAGACTCGCCCTTTTACAAAATGAACCTGTGAAGGCAAGTTCTGGATAACTTTTGGAATTTTGAGTGCCATTCTTTTGAAATTGTCTATTTCTTGTTCTAACAATTCCGACGTGAGTTGGAAGTCGTTGTCCATGAAAGAGTTTAATAATATGCACCTCAACAACAGTAATCGGAAACATTTCCTTAGTGTTTTATATATATATATATATATATATATATATATAAGAATATTGCTTCCAACATTTTGAATTTATTATTTTGAGGATTTGATTCCAAGATTTCATTTACCAACGCTGTATTGATGGATATGATCTACGTATTTTGCGACGCCATAACGACACGATATGCCAACGCTGATAATTTTTTTTCCTAACAGCTTTAGTTATTACCAATGTGTTAGGTCGTGGGTATTAACGTCAATATTAACTAACAGTTATATTGTGTCGGTTATGCACAAACCTGTCATTTGGTGGAGTGTTAACCGATGTCTTTTTTTAATAAGCAACGGTTTTATCCGTCAGTAATAACGTAAATTATCGTTGGTGAAACAACGGTTTATGTTTAGGTTATTTGCTATGGCATGACTACGGAATTGTGGTCGTTTATCAACTCCAATTTTGTTTCCGATGGTTTTTATTGTTGTCAGGTCAATATGTCGTTGGTTATATTCAAATATTAACAGACAACTACTTGTCGTCGATTATCATTGAACCCATCATCTGTTGGGAATTAATTGGCGCCTTTTTATGATAAGCGACGACAAGTGTCGTCGGTAATAGAATTAAGAACTGACGGATTGTAGGACGTGTATAATCCATCAGAAATAATCCTTCATACCGCTAAAATCGCGGCCCTCCCCTCCGCCCTAATTCCTTCTCCCTCACTCCTCTATATCGAAGCCTCTCTAAATCCATCTCCTCTCCCCAAAAACCCCGAATTTCCCTCCCCTCTCTCTGTTTCGTTCAAAACCATTGCTTCGTCATCTAACACTTAGATACGGTCTTCATACAAGCTAGCTAGGAACGCACCGACATGATCGAGGCCAACAGTGACCGCAAACTCCCAATTTTCTCCTCCTCCCTCTCCTGTCTTACCTCAAAGGATCAAGGAAGGTAACTTTTCTTCATTTGGTTTTTTATTTTCAATTATTTCCAAAAGTTCAGATAGGGTTTAGGGTTTAACAAGCAAGACTAAGGTGTTGTCTAACGACAACTGGAATTTAATTTACTAGAATTTAGTAAATCCTATAAATCTGAATTTAGTAAATCCTGAGAGAGTTAAATCCCATAAACTGTTTGGCAATTTCATGACAAATTTTCCTTAAAGCTGCAACGCGCGAATTTAAATCCACCTATTCACTGGATTTTGTAAATCAAGGATTTAGGGGCAAATTTTGTGCAATCCAGATTCGCCGCAACGTCAAATTTAATTCGTCCAAAATGACCGCTTGACAAGATTTCGCTTAAATTCGACCTAAATCCTTGCCTAAAGTCGTTGCCAGACACCCCCTAAACATTTTCCTATATTAGTTGGATTACATCAGGGAATGTCTTTAAGCCAATGCAAGCTTGTTTTAATTATGGATGAACTTACTAGACATTTACAATAGGATTTACCTTTGTGTATGGGTTTCGCTTGTAATATCCTTCATGAGGATAAGATTAGAGAGAAAGCTTAAGGGTTGTATGGCAACATATGCAATTTACGTTATTAGGATTTAGTAAACCCCCGTAAATCCAGATTTACTAAATCTTGAATGGTTTAAAGCCAAAAATCTTTGTGTCAATGGATTTACTGAATTTTGTAAATCTAATTGAATTGTTTAGCAATTTCAACGAGGATTTAGGAAGTATTTTTGATCATGGGAGAAAATCGTAAACCCGCAAACTTAAATCTCAAGCCCCGCAAACTTAAATCCACTAATTCACAGTATTTTGTAAATCCAGGATTTATGGCTGAAATCCACAAAAATCTGGATTTATCAAATCAATGGATTTTTTTCATCCAAAATGACCGTCTGGCAAGATTTGGCTTAAAGGCCGTCTGAATCTCACTCTAAAGTCGTTGCTAGACAATCTCTTAAGAAAAGTGATGCATTCATGCATGCCACAACCAAACCATTGTAAATTTCATTAAAAAAAGAAATGTAGGTTGGAGTTTTATCATGAGCTTTGATATTTCAGTGAGAATTTGAAAAAAAGATGAAAAATGGTGCTTGATTTGTAAATAGTAATGTTTTGGCACCCTTTATGTAATCACCCCAAAACTTAAATTATGGAGATTGACATTGGAGTCTAAAAGCCTTCATTTAAGTAGATCTAGAACTGAATACATGAAATGTAATTTTAGTGGTAGTAGCACTAGTGGCAGATGGGTGATCAAATTATTAAAAGGTGTGAATTAAAAGGTGTGAACATTTTAGTTTTAGATATCTCGATTCTCTTGTTCAAAGTGATGGTGATATTGATGAGGATGTGACTAGTAGATTTCAAGTTGGTTGGTTGAAGTGGAAGAATACATCTGACCTGCTGTGTGATAGAAAATGCGGCTTAGACTTAAAAGAAATTTTATAAGATTGTGGTGAGCATGTAATGTTCTATTGGGCATAAGGTTGGTCTTTAGATTAAGGGGTTGTTTGGTTGAAAGCATGATTGAATAGGATATTTTTGGTTGAAAGCATGATTCAATTCAATTTAAAATCTGCAAATTCAAGATTATCAAATCGTGAGATTTTTGGTTAAATCTTAGAAACTAATTTGTATGTAAGTTGATATTTTTGGTGGAACGTAGTGCACGGCTATGAAATTGATTTAAAAAATGATAATCACTCAGAAATTGATTCTAAATTTGACTCGTCCAAGCAACTCAAATTAAAATAAATACGAGCTACGAGCTAAAATTCTGGATAGAATTTATTTGGGAACTCATCATCTCTGCTCGAAATCGGGTCGTTTAACATCTTAGTAATGTTAGTCCTGTCGAAGATCATTAAACGGTTGAACATTGACTCATAATTGATCAAGGCGTCTCCCTTAAATAGTGTATGTCACTGTAGTTACACCAACCCTCTCACAGATATGTTTGTTTCATATTTTGTCTCCAAGTGAAAAGTCAATCGCAAGCCACATACAAATCATTACTTTACATGTGTATAGAAAATATGAACGAAATATACTCGTAAATGAGTTGGTGCAGCTATAGTGACAAACAAGATTATAAATATAATATTGATAAATAATATCCGATTATCGATGTTCAACAGCCCTAACAGCCTCAGTAGGCTATGAACATCCTGATTCCAAACTTAATTGTCGCCAACTCTAAGAAATTCGAGTCAAAATTAAGATCAGTCAATTTTTTAGTAATAATTGTTGTTTTCTATTAAAAAAATGTAGTTCTAACGGTTTATTTAGACTTCATGATGTTTCTTTCTAATATTTTCTGCAACTATAGCTACTCCAACCCTATCACGGGCATATTTGTTTCTTATTTTGTTTTCAGTTATACAGTCAATCATAGAACTAAACATTCTCGCTACCGCAACTCCTTAAGTGATTGACTGCACTCCTGGAAATATGTTCTTAGAAGGAAGTACTTCATATGATGCATTGGTTTTCACTACATTCTCTAGTGCGAAATCTAATTTTCACAGCATGAATGAAAATTTAATTCGAAATCGAATTTTTTAGTATTAAGATAAAATTTCATATCAAAATCTCAATTTCATTCCCGTAATTCTCATCTTGGCAATGCAAATTAAATTTCGAAATGAATTTTCATTTTAAAACTGATAACTTAGATTTCAATATGAATTTTCATTTTAGAACGACACATAACCGATGATTTTGCCTTCTTCAAAAAATCTATGAGCGCGACACTTTTCCGACATCTATATCTTTACTTTTATCGATGAAAGAACCGTCGATTATATGAACTGACAATTACCAACAACTCAAATCTTGAAATACATTACGACATTAAATCATCGAATAATCGTCGGCACATTTATATCATTGAAATATCGATCGATTTTGACAATTATCGACAAACATTTTACATACAAGCTTAAAACCGTCGGTAACTCTAAAAGCGTCGATTTTTCATATCATGACTGACAGATTGTGACCTTCAAAAAAAACCTAAGTTCCTGTAGTGATATATAAATATATATAGAGAGAGAGAAAGAGAGAGACACACACATAAATATTTTTACATTTACATCTTATCGGTGTTCCTCACTCCTCTCTTTCTCTAAACCAGAGCTTGAATCCTCGTTGTCAGTGCTCATGAAAGATAAAAGTAAGACACATATCAACCCCCATGTTGAATCCTCTTGTTGATCACCAACCCTCATGATATTTGCTAGTTTTCTCTTAAAAAGGTCTTAAATTGTATATCCCACATTTTACCCTTCAATAATTTTTACAGATCATCCAACGAAGAAATTCATTTATATGATACTTATCAAGATAGACACCAACTTTGATTACCTCACCAACTATTTTTTTTATTAATCTCCTCATCTGCACATGACAAAATGAATAAGAAGAATATAACAAGCAATGCATTTTAACATCATGAAATCATTTCATTATATTATAATAAAATGTGATATAACATGTTTGTAGATTTTTGAAAAAATTGTGGTGGTTAATAAACTTTCATCATGAGTTAGGTAAGTGGTGGTAAGTTCATACAATGTCAATTGAAGATGCTCGAGCACTATTACTAGACAAAAATAGCATTGAAGGATTAAAAAAAATTAGATAGATTGAAGATAAATAGGATATAATATACATACATACATATATAAATACATATACATACATATATACATATATATGTGTGTGTGTGTGTGTGTGTGTCGCTCGCAGTGACTTTTTGGTAGTACAACCTAGCATAAGTCTCCTAGGGTCATGGGTTCGATCTAGCTTATATGCATCTGTTTTCTAGTGTATGATCGAGTTGTTAGACATATGAGGGTGGTTGAGGGCTCATATAATAGCCTCAGGTCATTCTTTTAATATATATATATATAAGTAGGATG